>NC_090931.1:1144992318-1145174759 GCF_040938575.1 Ambystoma mexicanum | reverse complement strand
CATGCCACCGTGTGTCTCTCTCCCTCCCCCCACCCCCACTCATGCCCTGTGTGTCTCTCCCCCTCCTGCCCACCCCCCGATCATGCCCCGTGTGTCTCTCTCCCTCCCCACCACCCCGCTCATGCCCTGTGTGTCTCTCTAGCTCCCCCCCACCCCCGCTCATGCCCTGTGTGTCTCTCTCCCTCCCCCCCACACCCACTCATGCCCCGTGTGTCTCTCTCCCTCCTCCCACCCCCGCTCATGCCCTGTGTGTCTCTCTCTCTCCCCACGACCCCCCGCTCATGCCCCGTGTGTCTCTACCCCTCCCGCCCACCCCCCACTCATGCCCTGTGTGTCTCTTTCCCTCCCCTACATCCCCCGCTCCTGCCCCGTGTGTCTCTCTCCCTCCCCCCACCCCCGCTCATGCCCCGTGTGTGTCTCTCCCTCCCCCACCCCGCTCATGCCCCGTGTGTCTCTCCCCCTACCGCTTACCCCTGCTCATGCCCTGTTTTTCTCTCTTCCTTCCCCATAACCCCCGCTCATGTCCCGTGTCTGCCTCCTGTTGCCCGCCACCCCCAGCTCATGCCCCGTGTGTCTCTCCCCCTCCCGCACACCCCTGCTTATGCCCCGTGTGTCTCTCTCCCTCCCCCCACCCCTGCTCATGCCCGATGTGTCTCTCTCCCTACCCCCACCCCGCTCATGCCCCGTGTGTCTCTTCCCCTCCCGCTCACCCCCTGCTGATGTCCTGTGTGTCTCTCTCCCTCCCCCCATCCCGCTCATGCCCCGTGTGTCTCTTCCCCTCCCGCCCACCCCCCGCTGATGTCCTGTGTGTCTCTCTCCCTCCCCCCCACCCCCGCTCATGCCCCGTGTGTCTCTCCCCCTCCTGCCCACCCCCGCTCACGCCCGTGTGTCTCTCTCCCTCCCCCCACCCCCGTTCATGCCCCGTTTGTCTCTCTCCCTCCCCCCCACGCCCCACTCATGCCCAGTGTGTCTCTCTCCCTCCCCCCACCCCCGCTCATGCCCCGTGTGTCTCTCTCCCTCCCCCCACCCCCACTCATGCCCTGTGTGTCTCTCCCCCTCCTGCAGACCCCCCGCTCATGCCCCGTGTGTCTCTCTCCCTCCCTCCCACCCCCGCTCATGCCCCGTGTGTCTCTCTAGCTCCCCCCACCCCTGCTCATGCCCTGTGTGTCTCTCTCCCTCCCCCCACCCCAGCTCATGCCCTGTGTGTCTCTCCTCCTCCCGCCCACCCCTGCTCATGCCCCGTGTGTCTCTCGACCTCCCCCCCACCCCGCTCATGCCCCGTGCCTGTCTCCTGTTGCCCCCCCGCCCACCCCCCCGCTCATGTCCTGTGTGTCTCTCTCCCTCCCCCCCACCCTCTGTGTGTCTCTCTCCCTCCCCCACCCCCGCACATTCCCCGTGTGTCTCTCTCCCTCCCCCCACCCCCGCTCATGCCCCATGTGTCTCTCCCCCTCCCGCCCACCACCCGCTCATGCCCCGTGTGTCTCTCTCCCTCCCGCCCACCCCCCGCTCATGCCCCATGTGTCTCTCTCCCTCCCCCCACCCCCGCTCATGCCCCGTGTGTCTCTCTTCCTCCCCTTCCCCCCGCTCAAGCCCTGTGTGTCTCTCTCCCTCCCCCCACCCCCGCTCATGCCCCATGTGTCTCTCTACCTCCCCCCACCCCCACTCATGCTCCATGTCTCCCCTGTTCCTCCAGCCCCCCCTCACGCCATCAGCAGACGATGGCCAGCGGAGGGCCGAGGAGCGGAATCTGCAGCCTGCACACGAACACTGTGTGTCTCTCTCCTTCCCCCACCCCCCGCTCATGCCCCGTGTGTCTCTCTCGCTCCCCCGCACACCCAGCTCATACCCTGTGTGTTTCTCTCCCTCCCCCCACCCCCTGCTCATGCCCCGTGTGTCTCTCCCCCTCCCGCTCAACCCCCGCTCATGCCCCGTGTGTCTCTCTCCCTCCCCCTACCCCCGCTCATGCCCTGTGTGTCTCTCCCCCTCCTGTCCACCCCCTGCTAATGCCCCGTGTGTCTCTCTCCCTCCCCCCACCCCCGCTCATGCACCGTGTGTCTCTCTCCCTCCCTCCACCCCCACTCAAGCCCCTGTGTCTCTCCCCCTCCCGCCCACCCCCCGATCATGCCCCGTGTGTCTCTCTCCCTCCCCACCACCCCCGCTCATGCCCTGTGTGTCTCTCTAGCTCCCCCCAACCCCAGCTCATGCCCCGTGTGTCTCTCTAACTCCCCCCCACCCCCACTCATGCCCTGTGTGTCTCTCTCCCTCACTCCCCCCACCCCCTGCTCATGCCCTGTGTGTCTCTCTCCCTCCCCACGACCCCCCGCTCATGCCCCGTATGTCTCTACCCCTCCCGCCCACCCCCCACTCATGCCCCGTGTGTCTCTCTCCCTCCCCCACACCCCCCCGCTCATGCCCCGCGTGTCTCTCTAACTCCCCCCTACCAACGCTCATGCCCTGTGTGTGTCTCTCCCTCCCCCCACCCCCGCTCACGCCCTGTGTGTCTCTCCCCCTCCCGCTTACCCCCTGCTCATGCCCCGTGTGTCTCTCTCCCTCCCCCATAACCCCCGCTCATGTCCGGTGTCTGCCTCCTGTTGCCCCCCACCCCCAGCTCATACCCCGTGTGTCTCTCCCCCTCCCGCACACCCCTGCTTATGCCCCGTGTGTCTCTCTCCCTCCCCCCACCCCTGCTCATGCCCCATGTGTCTCTCTCCCCACCCCCACCCCGCTCATGCCCCGTGTGTCTCTTCCCCTCTCGCCCACCCCCCGATGATGTCCTGTGTGTCTCTCTCCCTCCCCCCACCCCGCTCATTCCCCATGTGTCTCTTCCCCTCCCGCCCAACCCCCGCTGATGTCCTGTGTGTCTCTCTGCCTCCCCCCCACCCCCGCTCATTCCCCGTGTGTCTCTCCCCCTCCTGCCCACCCCCGCTCACGCCCGTGTGTCTCTCTCCCTCCCCCCACCCCCGCTCATGCCCCGTTTGTCTCTCTCCCTCCCCCCACGCCCCACTCATGCCCAGTGTGTCTCTCTCCCTCCCCCAACCCCGCTCATGCCCCGTGTGTCTCTCTCCCTCCCCCCACCCCCACTCATGCCCTGTGTGTCTCTCCCCCTCCTGCAGACCCCCCGCTCATGCCCCGTGTGTCTCTCTCCCTCCCTCCCACCCACGCTCATGCCCCGTGTGTCTCTCTCCCTCCCCCCACCTCCCACTCAAGCCCCGTGTGTCTCTCAGTCTCTTCCCCACCCCAGCTCATGCCCCATGTGTCTCTCCCCCTCCCCCACCCCCCCCGCTCATGCCCCGTGTGTCTCTCTCCCTCCCCCCACCCCCGCTCATGCCCCGTGTGTGTCTCTCCCTCCCCCCACCCCTGCTCATGCCCCGTGTGCATCTCTCCCTCCCCCGCACACCCCGCTCATACCCCTTGTGTTACTCTCCCTCCCCCACCCCCTGCTCATGCTCCGTGTGTCTCTCCCCCTCCCACCCAACCCCTGCTCATGCCCCGTGTGTCTCTCTCCCTCCCCCCACCCCCGCTCATGTCCCGTGTGTCTCTCCCACTCCCGCTCATGCCCCGTGTGTCTCTCTCCCTCCCCCACACCTGCTCATGCCCTGTGTGTCTGTCTCCCTCCGCCCCACCCCCGCTCATGCACTGTGTGTCTCTCCCCCTCCTGTCCACCCCCTGCTCATGCCCCGTGTGTCTCTCTCCCTCCCCCCACCCCCACTCATGCCCTGTGTGTCTCTCCCCCTCCTGCCCACCCCCGATCATGCCCCGTGTGTCTCTCTCCCTCCCCACCACCCCGCTCATGCCCTGTGTGTCTCTCTAGCTCCCCCCACCCCCGCTCATGCCCTGTGTGTCTCTCTCCCTCCCCCCACCCCCACTCATGCCCCGTGTGTCTCTCTCCCTCCTCCCACCCCCCGCTCATGCCCTGTGTGTCTCTCTCTCTCCCCACGACCCCCCGCTCATGCCATTTGTGTCTCTACCCCTCTCGCCCACCCCCCACTCATGCCCTGTGTGTCTCTTTCCCTCCCCTACGCCCCCCGCTCCTGCCCCGTGTGTCTCTCTCCCTCCCCCCCACCCCCGCTCATGCCCCGTGTGTGTCTCTCCCTCCCCCCACCCCTGCTCATGCCCTGTGTGTCTCTCCCCCTCCCACTTACCCCTGCTCATGCCGAGTTTTTCTCTCTTCCTTCCCCATAACCCCCGCTCATGTCCCATGTCTGCCTCCTGTTGCCCCCCACCCCCAGCTCATGCCCCGTGTGTCTCTCCCCCTCCCACTTACCCCTGCTCATGCCGCGTTTTTCTCTCTTCCTTCCCCATAACCCCCGCTCATGTCCCATGTCTGCCTCCTGTTGCCCCCCACCCCCAGCTTATGCCCCTTGTGTCTCTCTCCCTACCCCCACCCCCACTCATGCCCCGTGTGTCTCTTCCCCTCCCGCCCACTCCCCGCTGATGTCCTGTGTGTCTCTCTCCCTCCCCCCCACCCCCGCTCATGCCCCGTGTGTCTCTCCCCCTCCCGCCCACCCCCCGCTCATGCCCGTGTGTCTCTCTCCATCCACCCACCCCCGCTCATGCCCCATTTGTCTCTCTCCCTCCCCCCACGCCACGCTCATGCCCAGTGTGTCTCTCGCTCTCCCCCCACCCCCGCTCATGCCCCGTGTGTCTCTCTCCCTCCCCAAACACCCGCTCATGCCCTGTGTGTCTCTCCCCCTCCCGCAGACCCCCCGCTCATGCCCTGTGTGTCTCTCTCCCTCCCCCACCTCCCAATCATGCCCCGTGTGTCTCTCTCCCTCCCCCCACCTCAGCTCATGTCCCATGTGTCTCTCCCCCTCCCCCAAACCCCCCCCACACCCCCCGCTCATGCCCCGTGTGTCTCTCTGAATTCCCCCCACCCCCGCTCATGCACCGTGTGTGTCTCCCCCTCCCGCTTACCCCCCTGCTCATGCCCCGTGTGTCTCTCTCCCTCCACCATAACCCCCGCTCATGTCCCGTGTCTGCCTCCTGTTGCCCTCCACCCCCCGCTCATGCCCCGTGTGTCTCTCCCCATCCCGCACACCCCTGCTTATGCCCCGTGTGTCTCTCTCCCTCCCCCCACCCCCCGCTCATGCCCCGTGTGTCTCTCTCCCTCCCCCCACCCCGCTCATGCCCCGTGTGTCTCTCTCCCTTCCCCCCACCCCCGCTCATGCCCCGTGTGTCTCTCTCCCTCCCCTCACCCCCGCTCATGCCCCGTGTGTCTCTTCCCCGACCGCCCACCCCCTGCTCACGCCCCGTGGATCTCTCTCCCTCCCCCCACCCCTGCTCATGCCCCGTGTGCCTCTCTCCCTCCCCCCCACCCCCACTCAAGCCCCGTGTGTCTCTCCCCCTCCTGCCCACCCCCCGCTCATGCCCCGTGTCTCTCTCCCTCTCCCCCACCCCCACTCATGCCCCGTGTGTCTCTCTCCCTCCCCCCCATGCCCCGCTCATGCCCAGTGTGTCTCTCTCCCTCCCCCCACCTCCGCTCATGCCCCGTGTGTCTCTCTCCCTCCCCCCACCCCCGCTCATGCCCTGTGTGTCTCTCCCCCTCCCGCAGACCCCCCGCGCATGCCCCGTGTGTCTCTCTCCCTCCCTCCCACCCCTGCTCATGCCCCGTGTGTCTCTCTCCCTCCCCCCACCTCCCACTCATGCCCCGTGTGTCTCTCTCCCTCCCCCAACCCCTGCTCATGCCCCGTGTGTCTCTCTCCCTACCCCCACCCCGCTCATGCCCCGTGTGTCTCTTCCCCTCCCGCCCACTCCCCGCTGATGTCCTGTGTGTCACTCTCCCTCCCCCCCACCCCCGCTCATGCCCCGTGTGTCTCTCCCCCTCCCGCCCACCCCCCGCTCATGCCCGTGTGTCTCTCTCCCTCCCCCTGCCCCCGCTCAAGTCCCGTTTGTCTCTCTCCCTCCCCCACACGCCCCGCTCATGACCAGTGTGTCTCTCTCCCTCCCCCCACCCCCGCTCAAGCCCCGTGTGTCTCTCTCCCTCCCCCCACCCCCGCTCATGCCCTGTGTGTCTCTCCCCCTCCCGCAGAACCCCCGCTCATGCCCTGTGTGTCTCTCTCCCTCCTCCCACCCCTGCTCATGCCCCGTGTGTTTCTCTCCCTCCCCCCACCTCCCACTCATGCCCCGTGTGTCTCTCTCCCTCCCCCCACCTCAGCTCATGTCCCATGTGTCTCTCCCCCTCCCCCACACCCCCCGCTCATGCCCCGTGTGTCTCTCCCCCTCCTGCAGACCCCCCGCTCATGCCCCGTGTGTCTCTCTCCCTCACTCCCACCCCCGCTCATGCCCCGTGTGTCTCTCTCCCTCCCCCCACCTCCCGCTCATATCCCGTATGTTTCTTAACCCGCTCATGCCCTGTGTGTCTATCTCCCTCCCCCCACCCCCCGCTCATGCCCCATGTGTCTCACCCCCTCCCGCCCACCACCCGCTCATGCCCCGTGTGTCTCTCTCCCTCCCGCCCACCCCCCGCTCATGCCCCATGTGTCTCTCTCCCTCCCCCCACCCCCGCTCATGCCCCGTGTGTCTCTCTTCCTCCCCTTCCCCCCGCTCAAGCCCTGTGTGTCTCTCTCCCTCCCCCACCCCCGCTCATGCCCCATGTGTCTCTCTACCTCCCCCCACCCCCACTCATGCTCCATGTCTCCCCTGTTCCTCCAGCCCCCCCTCACGCCATCAGCAGACGATGGCCAGCGGAGGGCCGAGGAGCGGAATCTGCAGCCTGCACACGAACACTGTGTGTCTCTCTCCTTCCCCCACCCCCCGCTCATGCCCCGTGTGTCTCTCTCGATCCCCCGCACACCCAGCTCATACCCTGTGTGTTTCTCTCCCTCCCCCCACCCCCCGCTCATGCCCGTGTGTCTCTCCCCCTCCCGCTCAACCCCCGCTCATGCCCCGTGTATCTCTCTCCCTCCCCCTACCCCCGCTCATGCCCTGTGTGTCTCTCCCCCTCCTGTCCACCCCCTGCTAATGCCCTGTGTGTCTCTCTCCCTCCCCAACCCCCGCTCATGCACCGTGTGTCTCTCAAACCTCCCCCCACCCCCACTCAAGCCCCGTGTGTCTCTCCCCCTCCCGCCCACCCCCCGATCATGCCCCGTGTGTCTCTCTCCCTCCCCACCACCCCCGCTCATGCCCTGTGTGTCTCTCTAGCTCCCCCCAACCCCAGCTCATGCCCCGTGTGTCTCTCTAACTCCCCCCACCCCCACTCATGCCCTGTGTGTCTCTCTCCCTCACTCCCCCCACCCCCCGCTCATGCCCTGTGTGTCTCTCTCCCTCCCACGACCCCCCGCTCATGCCCCGTATGTCTCTACCCCTCCCGCCCACCCCCCACTCATGCCCCGTGTGTCTCTCTCCCTCCCCCACACCCCCCCGCTCATGCCCCGCATGTCTCTCTAACTCCCCCCTACCCACGCTCATGCCCTGTGTGTGTCTCTCCCTCCCCCCACCCCCGCTCACGCCCTGTGTGTCTCTCCCCCTCCCGCTTACCCCCTGCTCATGCCCCGTGTGTCTCTCTCCTCCCCCATAACCCCCGCTCATGTCCGGTGTCTGCCTCCTGTTGCCCCCCACCCCCAGCTCATACCCCGTGTGTCTCTCCCCCTCCTGCACACCCCTGCTTATGCCCCGTGTGTCTCTCTCCCTCCCCCCACCCCTGCTCATGCCCCATGTGTCTCTCTCCCCACCCCCACCCCGCTCATGCCCCGTGTGTCTCTTCCCCTCCCGCCCACCCCCCGATGATGTCCTGTGTGTCTCTCTCCCTCACCCCACCCCGCTCATTCCCCATGTGTCTCTTCCCCTCCCGCCCAACCCCGCTGATGTCCTGTGTGTCTCTCTGCCTCCCCCCCACCCCGCTCATTCCCCGTGTGTCTCTCCCCCTCCTGCCCACCCCCGCTCACGCCCGTGTGTCTCTCTCCCTCCCCCCACCCCCGCTCATGCCTCGTTTGTCTCTCTCCCTCCCCCCCACGCCCCACTCATGCCCAGTGTGTCTCTCTCCCTCCCCCCACCCCCGCTCATGCCCCGTGTGTCTCTCTCCCTCCCCCCACCCCCACTCATGCCCTGTGTGTCTCTCCCCCTCCTGCAGACCCCCCGCTCATGCCCCGTGTGTCTCTCTCCCTCCCTCCACCCACGCTCATGCCCCGTGTGTCTCTCTCCCTCCCCCCACATCCCACTCAAGCCCCGTGTGTCTCTCAGTCTCTTCCCCACCCCAGCTCATGCCCCATGTGTCTCTCCCCCTCCCCCACCCCCCCCGCTCATGCCCCGTGTGTCTCTCTCCCTCCCCCCACCCCCGCTCATGCCCCGTGTGTGTCTCTCCCTCCCCCCACCCCTGCTCATGCCCCGTGTGCATCTCTCCCTCCCCCGCACACCCCGCTCATACCCCTTGTGTTACTCTCCCTCCCCCACCCCCTGCTCATGCTCCGTGTGTCTCTCCCCCTCCCGCCCAACCCCTGCTCATGCCCCGTGTGTCTCTCTCCCTCCCCCCACCCCCGCTCATGTCCCGTGTGTCTCTCCCACTCCCGCTCATGCCCCGTGTGTCTCTCTCCCTCCCCCCACACCTGCTCATGCCCTGTGTGTCTGTCTCCCTCCGCCCCACCCCCGCTCATGCACTGTGTGTCTCTCCCCCTCCTGTCCACCCCCTGCTCATGCCCCGTGTGTCTCTCTCCCTCCCCCCACCCCCACTCATGCCCTGTGTGTCTCTCCCCCTCCTGCCCACCCCCGATCATGCCCCGTGTGTCTCTCTCCCTCCCCACCACCCCGCTCATGCCCTGTGTGTCTCTCTAGCTCCCCCCCACCCCCGCTCATGCCCTGTGTGTCTCTCTCCCTCCCCCCACCCCCACTCATGCCCCGTGTGTCTCTCTCCCTCCTCCCACCCCCCGCTCATGCCCTGTGTGTCTCTCTCTCTCCCCACGACCCCCCGCTCATGCCCTTTGTGTCTCTACCCCTCTCGCCCACCCCCCACTCATGCCCTGTGTGTCTCTTTCCCTCCCCTACGCCCCCCGCTCCTGCCCCGTGTGTCTCTCTCCCTCCCCCCCACCCCCGCTCATGCCCCGTGTGTGTCTCTCCCTCCCCCCACCCCCGCTCATGCCCCGTGTGTCTCTCCCCCTCCCACTTACCCCTGCTCATGCCGCGTTTTTCTCTCTTCCTTCCCCATAACCCCCGCTCATGTCCCATGTCTGCCTCCTGTTGCCCCCCACCCCCAGCTCATGTCCCGTGTGTCTCTCCCCCTCCCACTTACCCCTGCTCATGCCGCGTTTTTCTCTCTTCCTTCCCCATAACCCCCGCTCATGTCCCATGTCTGCCTCCTGTTGCCCCCCACCCCCAGCTTATGCCCCGTGTGTCTCTCTCCCTACCCCCACCCCCACTCATGCCCCGTGTGTCTCTTCCCCTCCCGCCCACTCCCCGCTCATGTCCTGTGTGTCTCTCTCCCTCCCCCCCACCCCCGCTCATGCCCCGTGTGTCTCTCCCCCTCCCGCCCACCCCCCGCTCATGCCCGTGTGTCTCTCTCCCTCCACCCACCCCCGCTCATGCCCCATTTGTCTCTCTCCCTCCCCCCACGCCCCGCTCATGCCCAGTGTGTCTCTCGCTCTCCCCCCACCCCCGCTCATGCCCCGTGTGTCTCTCTCCCTCCCCAAACACCCGCTCATGCCCTGTGTGTCTCTCCCCCTCCCGCAGACCCCCCGCTCATGCCCTGTGTGTCTCTCTCCCTCCCCCACCTCCCAATCATGCCCCGTGTGTCTCTCTCCCTCCCCCCACCTCAGCTCATGTCCCATGTGTCTCTCCCCCTCCCCCAAACCCCCCCCACACCCCCCGCTCATGCCCCGTGTGTCTCTCTGAATTCCCCCCCACCCCCGCTCATGCACCGTGTGTGTCTCCCCCTCCCGCTTACCCCCTGCTCATGCCCCGTGTGTCTCTCTCCCTCCACCATAACCCCCGCTCATGTCCCGTGTCTGCCTCCTGTTGCCCTCCACCCCCCGCTCATGCCCCGTGTGTCTCTCCCCATCCCGCACACCCCTGCTTATGCCCCGTGTGTCTCTCTCCCTCCCCCCACCCCCCGCTCATGCCCCGTGTGTCTCTCTCCCTCCCCCCACCCCGCTCATGCCCCGTGTGTCTCTCTCCCTTCCCCCCACCCCCGCTCATGCCCCGTGTGTCTCTCTCCCTCCCCTCACCCCCGCTCATGCCCCGTGTGTCTCTTCCCCGACCGCCCACCCCCTGCTCACGCCCCGTGGATCTCTCTCCCTCCCCCCCACCCCTGCTCATGCCCCGTGTGCCTCTCTCCCTCCCCCCCACCCCCACTCAAGCCCCGTGTGTCTCTCCCCCTCCTGCCCACCCCCCACTCATGCCCCGTGTCTCTCTCCCTCTCCCCCACCCCCACTCATGCCCCGTGTGTCTCTCTCCCTCCCCCCCACGCCCCGCTCATGCCCAGTGTGTCTCTCTCCCTCCCCCCACCTCCGCTCATGCCCCGTGTGTCTCTCTCCCTCCCCCCACCCCCGCTCATGCCCTGTGTGTCTCTCCCCCTCCCGCAGACCCCCCGCGCATGCCCCGTGTGTCTCTCTCCCTCCCTCCCACCCCTGCTCATGCCCCGTGTGTCTCTCTCCCTCCCCCCACCTCCCACTCATGCCCCGTGTGTCTCTCTCCCTCCCCCAACCCCTGCTCATGCCCCGTGTGTCTCTCTCCCTACCCCCACCCCCGCTCATGCCCCGTGTGTCTCTTCCCCTCCCGCCCACTCCCCGCTGATGTCCTGTGTGTCACTCTCCCTCCCCCCCACCCCCGCTCATGCCCCGTGTGTCTCTCCCCCTCCCGCCCACCCCCCGCTCATGCCCGTGTGTCTCTCTCCCTCCCCCTGCCCCCGCTCAAGTCCCGTTTGTCTCTCTCCCTCCCCCACACGCCCCGCTCATGACCAGTGTGTCTCTCTCCCTCCCCCCACCCCCGCTCAAGCCCCGTGTGTCTCTCTCCCTCCCCCCACCCCCGCTCATGCCCTGTGTGTCTCTCCCCCTCCCGCAGAACCCCCGCTCATGCCCTGTGTGTCTCTCTCCCTCCCTCCCACCCCTGCTCATGCCCTGTGTGTTTCTCTCCCTCCCCCCACCTCCCACTCATGCCCCGTGTGTCTCTCTCCCTCCCCCCACCTCAGCTCATGTCCCATGTGTCTCTCCCCCTCCCCCACACCCCCCGCTCATGCCCCGTGTGTCTCTCCCCCTCCTGCAGACCCCCCGCTCATGCCCCGTGTGTCTCTCTCCCTCACTCCCACCCCCGCTCATGCCCCGTGTGTCTCTCTCCCTCCCCCCACCTCCCGCTCATATCCCGTATGTTTCTTAACCCGCTCATGCCCTGTGTGTCTATCTCCCTCCCCCCACCCCCTGCTCATGCCCCGTGTGTCTCTCTAGCTCCCCCCACCCCTGCTCATGCCCTGTGTGTCTCTCTCCCTCCCGCCCACCCCCCGCTCATGCCCCATGTGTCTCTCTCTCTCCCCCCACCCCCGCTCATGCCCCGTGTGTCTCTCTTCCTCCCCTTCCCCCCGCTCAAGCCCTGTGTGTCTCTCTCCCTCCCCCCACCCCCGCTCATGCCCCATGTGTCTCTCTACCTCCCCCCACCCCCACTCATGCTCCATGTCTCCCCTGTTCCTCCAGCCCCCCCCTCACGCCATCAGCAGACGATGGCCAGCGGAGGGCCGAGGAGCGGAATCTGCTGCCTGCACACGAACACCGTGTGTCTCTCTCCTTCCCCCCACCCCCCGCTCATGCCCCGTGTGTCTCTCTCGCTCCCCCGCACACCCTGCTCATACCCTGTGTGTTTCTCTCCCTCCCCCCACCCCCCGCTCATGCCCCGTGTGTCTCTCCCCCTCCCGCTCAACCCCCGCTCATGCCCCGTGTGTCTCTCTCCCTCCCCCCACCCCCGCTCATGCCCTGTGTGTCTCTCCCCCTCCTGTCCACCCCCTGCTAATGCCCCGTGTGTCTCTCTCCCTCCCCCCACCCCCGCTCATGCACCGTTTGTCTCTCTCCCTCCCCCCACCCTCACTCAAGCCCCGTGTGTCTCTCCCCCTCCCGCCCACCCCCCGATGATGCCCCGTGTGTCTCTCTCCCTCCCCACCACCCCCGCTCATGCCCTGTGTGTCTCTCTAGCTCCCCCAACCCGTGCTCATGCCCCGTGTGTCTCTCTAACTCCCCCCCACCCCCACTCATGCCCTGTGTGTCTCTCTCCCTCACTCCCCCCACCCCCCGCTCATGCCCTGTGTGTCTCTCTCCCTCCCCACGACCACCCGCTCATGCCCCGTGTGTCTCTACCCCTCCCGCCCACCCACCACTCATGCCCCGTGTGTCTCTCTCCCTCCCCCACACCCCCCCGCTCATGCCCTGCGTGTCTCTCTAACTCCCCCCCACCCAAGCTCATGCCCCGTGTGTGTCTCTCACTCCCCCCACCCCCGCTCATGCCCTGTGTGTCTCTCCCCCTCCCGCTTACCCCCTGCTCATGCCCCGTGTGTCTCTCTCCCTCCCCCATAACCCCCGCTCATGTCCGGTGTCTGCCTCCTGTTGCCCCCCACCCCCAGCTCATACCCCGTGTGCCTCTCCCCCTCCCGCACAACCCTGCTTATGCCCCGTGTGTCTCTCTCCCTCCCCCCACCCCTGCTCATGCCCCATGTGTCTCTCTCACTACCCCCACCCCGCTCATGCCCCGTGTGTCTCTTCCCCTCCCGCCCACCCCCCGATAATGTCCTGTGTGTCTCTCTCCCTCCCCCCATCCCGCTCATGCCCCGTGTGTCTCTTCCCCTCCCGCCCACCCCCCGCTGATGTCCTGTGTGTCTCTCTGCCTCCCCCCCACCCCCGCTCATGCCCCGTGTGTCTCTCCCCCTCCTGCCCACCCCCGCTCACGCCCGTGTGTCTCTCTCCCTCCCCCCACCCCCGCTCATGCCCGTTTGTCTCTCTCCCTCCCCCCCACGCCCCACTCATGCCCAGTGTGTCTCTCTCCCTCCCCCCACCCCCGCTCATGCCCCGTGTGTCTCTCTCCCTCCCCCCACACCCACTCATGCCCTGTGTGTCTCTCCCCCTCCTGCAGACCCCCCGCTCATGCCCCGTGTGTCTCTCTCCCTCCCTCCCACCCCCGCTCATGCCCCGTGTGTCTCTCTCCCTCCCCCCACCTCCCACTCAAGCCTCGTGTGTCTCTCAGTCTCTCCCCCACCCCAGCTCATGCCCCATGTGTCTCTCCACCTCCCCCACCCCCCCGCTCATGCCCCGTGTGTCTCTCTCCCTCCCCCCACCCCCGCTCATGCCCCGTGTGTGTCTCTCCCTCCCCCCACCCCTGCTCATGCCCCGTGTGCATCTCTCCCTCCCCCGCACACCCTGCTCATACCCCGTGTGTTTCTCTCCCTCCCCCACCCCCTGCTCATGCCCCGTGTGTCTCTCCCCCTCCCGCCCAACCCCTGCTCATGCCCCGTGTGTCTCTCTCCCTCCCCCCATGCCCGCTCATGTCCCGTGTGTCTCTCCCACTCCCGCTCATGCCCCGTGTGTCTCTCTCCCTCACCCCACACCTGCTCATGCCCTGTGTGTCTGTCTCCCTCCGCCCCACCCCCGCTCATGCACTGTGTGTCTCTCCCCCTCCTGTCCACCCCCTGCTCATGCCCCGTGTGTCTCTCTCCCTCCCCCCACCCCCACTCATGCCCTGTGTGTCTCTCCCCCTCCCGCCCACCCCCGATCATGCCCCGTGTGTCTCTCTCCCTCCCCACCACCCCGCTCATGCCCTGTGTGTCTCTCTAGCTCCCCCCCACCCCCGCTCATGCCCTGTGTGTCTCTCTCCCTCCCCCCCACCCCCACTCATGCCCCGTGTGTCTCGCTCCCTCGTCCCACCCCCCGTTCATGCCCTGTGTGTCTCTCTCTCTCCCCACGACCCCCCGCTCATGCCCCGTGTGTCTCTACCCCTCCCGCCCACCCCCCACTCATGCCCTGTGTGTCTCTTTCCCTCCCCTACACCCCCCGCTCCTGCCCCGTGTGTCTCTCTCCCTCCCCCCCACCCCCGCTCATGCCCTGTGTGTGTCTATCCCTCCCCCCACCCCCGCTCATGCCCCGTGTGTCTCTCCCCCTCCCGCTTACCCCTGCTCATGCCCCGTTTTTCTCTCTTCCTTCCCCATACCCCCCGCTCATGTCCCATGTCTGCCTCCTGTTGCCCCCCACCCCCAGCTCATGCCCCGTGTGTCTCTCCCCCTCCCGCACACCCCTGCTTATGCCCCATGTGTCTCTCTCCCTACCCCCACCCCCACTCATGCCCCGTGTGTCTCTTCCCCTCCCGCACACTCCCCGCTGATGTCCTGTGTGTCTCTCTCCCTCCCGCCCACCCCCGCTCATGCCCCGTGTGTCTCTCTCCCTCCACCCACCCCCGCTCATGCCCCATTTGTCTCTCTCCCTCCCCCCACGCCCCGCTCATGCCCAGTGTGTCTCTCTCCCTCCCCCCACCCCCGCTCATGCCCCGTGTGTCTCTCTCCCTCCCCAAACACCCGCTCATGCCCTGTGTGTCTCTCCCCCTCCCACAGACCCCCTGCTCATGCCCCGTGTGTCTCTCTCCCTCCCCCCACCTCCCACTCATGCCCCGTGTGTCTCTCTCCCTCACCCCACCTCAGCTCATGTCCCATGTGTCTCTCCCCCTCCCCCTCCCCCAAACCCCCCCCACATCCCCCGCTCATGCCCCGTGTGTCTCTCTGAATTCCCCCCACCCCCGCTCATGCACCGTGTGTGTCTCCCCCTCCCGCTTACCCCCTGCTCATGCCCCGTGTGTCTCTCTCCCTCCCCCATAACCCCCACTCATGTCCCGTGTGTCTCTCCCCATCCCCCACACCCCTGCTTATGCCCCGTGTGTCTCTCTCCCTCCCCCCCACCCCCCACTCATGCCCCGTGTGTCTCTCTCCCTCCCCCCACCCCCGATCATGCCCCGTGTGTCTCTCTCCCTTCCCCCCACCCCCGCTCATGCCCCGTGTGTCTCTCTCCCTCCCCTCACCCCCGCTCATGCCCCGTGTGTCTCTTCCCCGACCGCCCACCCCCCGCTCACGCCCCGTGGATCTCTCTCCCTCCCCCCCACCCCTGCTCATGCCCCGTGTGCCTCTCTCCCTCCCCCCCACCCCCACTCAAGCCCTGTGTGTCTCTCCCCCTCCTGCCCACCCCCCGCTCATGCCCCGTGTCTCTCTCCCTCTCCCCCACCCCCGATCAAGCCCCGTGTGTCTCTCTCCCTCCCCCCCACGCCCCGCTCATGCCCAGTGTGTCTCTCTCCCTCCCCCCACCTCCGCTCATGCCCCGTGTGTCTCTCTCCCTCCCCCCACCCCCGCTTATGCACCGTGTGTGTCTCCCCCTCCCGCTTACCCCCTGCTCATGCCCCGTGTGTCTCTCTCCCTCCCCCATAACCCTCGCTCATGTCCCGTGTGTCTCTCCCCATCCCCCACACCCCTGCTTATGCCCCGTGTGTCTCTCTCCCTCCCCCCCACCCCCACTCAAGCCCTGTGTGTCTCTCCCCCTCCTGCCCACCCCCCGCTCATGCCCCGTGTCTCTCTCCCTCTCCCCCACCCCGATCATGCCCCGTGTGTCTCTCTCCCTCCCCCCCACGCCCCGCTCATGCCCAGTGTGTCTCTCTCCCTCCCCCCACCTCCGCTCATGCCCCGTGTGTCTCTCTCCCTCCCCCCACCCCCGCTCATGCCCTGTGTGTCTCTCCCCCTCCCGCAGACCCCCCGCTCATGCCCCGTGTGTCTCTCTCCCTCCCTCCCACCCCTGCTCATGCCCCGTGTGTCTCTCTCCCTCCCCCCGTCTCCCACTCATGCCCCGTGTGTCTCTCTCCCTCCCCCAACCCCTGATCACGCCCTGTGTGTCTCTCTCCCTACCCCCACCCCCGCTCATGCCCCGTGTGTCTCTTCCCCTCCCGCCCACTCCCCGCTGATGTCCTGTGTGTCACTCTCCCTCCCCCCCACCCCCGCTCACGCCCCGTGTGTCTCTCCCCCTCCCGCCCACCCCCCGCTCATGCCCGTGTGTCTCCCTCCCTCCCCTCACCCCCGCTCATGTCCCGTTTGTCTCTCTCCCTCCCCCCCATGCCCCGCTCATGACCAGTGTGTCTCTCTCCCTCCCCCCACCCCCGCTCAAGCCCCGTGTGTCTCTTTCCCTCCCCCCACCCCCGCTCATGCCCTGTGTGTCTCTCCCCCTCCCCCAGAACCCCCGCTCATGCCCTGTGTGTCTCTCTCCCTCCCTCCCACCCCTGCTTATGCCCCGTGTGTTTCTCTCCCTCCCCCCACCTCCCACTCATGCCCTGTGTGTCTCTCTCCCTCCCCCCACCTCAGCTCATGTCCCATGTGCCTCTCCCCCTCCCCCACACCCCCCGCTCATGCCCCGTGTGTCTCTCTATCTCCCCCCACCCCCGCTCATGTCCCGTGTGTCTCCCCCTCCCGCTTGCCCCCTGTTCATGCCCCGTGTGTCTCTCTCCCTCCCCCATAATCCCCGCTCATGTCCCGTGTCTGCCTCCTGTTGCCCCCCACCCCCGCTCATGCCCCGTGTGTCTCTCCCCCTCCCGCACACCCCTGCTTATGCCCCGTGTGTCTCTCTCCCTCCCCCCCACCCCCGCTCATGCCCTGTGTGTCTCTCTCCCTCCCCCCACCCCCGCTCATGCCCCGTGAGTCTCTCTCCCTCCCCCCACCCCCACTCATGCCCCGTGTGTCTCTCCCCCTCCTGCCCACCCCCCGCTCATGCCCCATGTCTCTCTCCCTCTCCCCCACCCGTGCTCATGCCCCGTGTGTCTCTCCCCACCTGCCCACCCCCCGCTCATGCCCCGTGTGTCTCTCTCCCTCCCCCCACGCCCGCTTATGCCCCGTGTGTCTCTCTCCGTCCCCCCACCCCCGCTCATGCTCCGTGTGTCTCTCTCCCCCCCACCCCCGCTCATGCCCTGTGTGTCTATCTCCCTCCCCCACCCCCTGCTCATGCCCCCTGTGTCCCTCTAGCTCCCCCCCACCCCTGCTCACGCCATGTGTGTCTCTCTCCCTCCCCCCACCCCAGCTCAAGCCCCGTGTGTCTCTCCTCCTCCCGCCCACCCCCGCTCATGCCCCGTGTGTCTCTCAACCTCCCCCGCACCCCTGCTCATGCCCCGTGTCTGTTTCCTGTTGCCCCCCACCCCCCGCTCATGCCCTGTGTGTCTCTCCCCCTCCCGCCCACCTCCCCGCTCATGCCCCGTGTGTCTCTCTACCTCCCCCCCACCCTCCGTGCATCTCTCTCCCTCCCCCACCCCCGCACATGCCCCGTGTGTCTCTCTCCCTCCCCCACCCCCGCTCATGCCCCTTGTGTCTCTCCCCCTCCCGCCCACCCCCCGCTCATGCCCCGTGTGTCTCTCTCCCCCCCACCCCCGCTCAAGCCCATTGTGTCTCTCCCCCTCCTGCCCAACCCCCGCTCATGCCCCGTGTGTCTCTCTCCCTCCAACCCACCCCCGCTCATGCCCCGTGTGTCTCTCCCCCTCCTGCCCAACCCCCGCTCATGCCTCGTGTGTCTCTCTCCCTCCCCCCACTCCTGCTCATGTCCCGTGTGTCTCTCCCACTCCCGCTCATGCCCCGTGTGTCTCTCTCCCTCCCCCAACACCTGCTCATGCCCTGTGTGTCTCTCTCCCTCTCCCTCCGCCCCACCCCCGCTCACGCCCTGTGTGTCTCTCCCCCTCCTGTCCAACCCCTGCTCATGCCCCATGTGTCTCTCTCCCTCCCCCACCCCCGCTCATGCACCGTGTGTCTCTCTCCCTCCCCCCACCCCCACTCATGCCCCGTGTGTCTCTCCCCCTCCTGCCCACCCCCGATCATGCCCCGTGTGTCTCTCTCTCTCCCCCCCACACCCGCTCATGCCCTGTGTGTCTCTCTGCCTACCCCCCACCCGCTCATGCTCTGTGTGTCTCTCTCGCTCCCCATGACCCCCGCTCAAGCCCCGTGTGCCTCTACCCCTCCTGCCCGCCCCCCACTCATGCCCCGTGTGTCTCTCTCCCTCCCCCACACCCCCAGCTCATGCCCTGTGTGTCTCTCTCCCTCCCCGCACCCCCGCTCATGCCCCGTGTGTGTCTCTCCCTCCCCCCACCCCCGCTCATGCCCCGTGTGTCTCTCCCCCTCCCGCTTACCCCCTGCTCATGCCCTGTGTGTCTCTCTCCCTCACCCATATCCCCTGCTCATGTCCCCTGTCTGCCTCCTGTTGCCCCCCGCTCATGCCCCGTGTGTCTCTCCCCCTCCCGTACACCCCTGCTTATGCCCCGTGTGTCTCTCGACCTCCCCCCCACCCCCGCTCATGCCCCGTGTGTCTCTCTCCCTCCCCCCACCCCTGCTCATGCCCCATGTGTCTCTCTCCCTCCCCCCACCCCCGCTCATGCCCCGTGTGTCTCTTCCCCTCCCGCCCACCCACCGCTGATGTCCTGTGTGTCTCTCTCCCTCCCCTCCACCCCGCTCATGCCCCGTGTGTCTCTCCCCCTCCTGCCCAGCCCCCGCTCACGCCTGTGTCTCTCTCCCTCCCCCCACCCCCGCTCATGCCCCGTGTGTCACTCTCCCTCCCCCCCACCCCCGATCATGCCCCGTGTGTCCCTCTCCCTCCCCCCCAACCCCTGCTAATGCCCCGTGTGTCTCTCTCCCTCCTCCCCACCTCCCGCTCATGCCCTGTATGTTTCTTCCCCTCCCGTCCACCCCCCGCTCATGCCCTGTGTGTCTATCTCCCTCCCCCACCCCCTGCTCATGCCCCGTGTGTCTCTCTAGCTCCCCCCACCCCTGCTCATGCCCTGTGTGTCTCTCTCCCTCCCCCCACCCCAGCTCATGCCCCGTGTGTCTCTCCTCCTCCCGCCCACCCCTGCTCATGCCCCGTGTGTCTCTCGACCTCCCCCCACCCCCGCTCATGCCCCGTGTCTGTCTCCTGTTGCCCCCCACCCCCACCCACCCCCCCGCTCATGTCCTGTGTGTCTCTCACCCTCCCCCCCACCCTCTGTGTGTCTCTCTCCCTCCCCCACCCCCGCACATTCCCCATGTGTCTCTCTCACTCCCCCCACCCCCGCTCATGCCCCATGTGTCTCTCCCCCTCCCGCCCACCACCAGCTCATGCCCCGTGTGTCTCTCTCCCTCCCGCCCACCCCCCGCTCATGCCCCGTGTGTCTCTCTCCCTCCCCCCACCCCCGCTCATGCCCCGTGTGTCTCTCTCCATCCCCTTCCCCCGCTCAAGCCCTGTGTGTCTCTCTCCCTCCTCCCCACCTCCCGCTCATGCCCCGTATGTTTCTTCCCCTCCCGTCCACCCCCCGCTCATGCCCTGTGTGTCTCTCCCCCTCCCGCCCACCACCAGCTCATGCCCCGTGTGTCTCTCTCCCTCCCCCCCACCCCCGCTCATGCCCCATGTCTCACCTGTTCCTCCAGCCCCCCCTCATGCCATCAGCAGACGATGGCCAGCGGAGGGCCGAGGAGCGGAATCTGCTGCCTGCACACGAACACCGTGTGTCTCTCTCCTTCCCCCCACCCCCCGCTCATGCCCCGCGTGTCTCTCTCGCTCCCCCGCACACCCCGCTCATACCCTGTGTGTTTCTCTCCCTCCCCCCACCCCCCGCTCATGCCCCGTGTGTCTCTCCCCCTCCCGCTCAACCCCCGCTCATGCCCCGTGTGTCTCTCTCCCTCCCCCCACCCCCGCTCATGTCCCGTGTGTCTCTCCCACTCCTGCTCACGCCCCGTGTGTCTCTCTCCCTCCCCCCCACACCTGCTCATGCCCTGTGTGTCTCTCTCCCTCCGCCCCACCCCCGCTCATGCCCTGTGTGTCTCTCCCCCTCCTGTCCACCCCCTGCTAATGCCCCGTGTGTCTCTCTCCCTCCCCCCACCCCCACTCATGCACCGTGTGTCTCTCCCCCTCCCGCCCACCCCCCGATCACGCCCTCTGTGTCTCTCTCCCTCCCCACCACCCCTGCTCATGCCCTGTGTGTCTCTCTAGCTCCCCCCAACCCCCGCTCATGCCCCGTGTGTCTCGCTAACTCCCCCCACCCCCACTCATGCCATGTGTGTCTCTCTCCCTCACTCCCCCCACCCCCGCTCATGCCCTTTGTGTCTCTCTCCCTCCCCACGACCCCCCGCTCACGCCCCGTGTGTCTCTACCCCTCCCGCCCACCCCCCACTCATGCCCCGTGTGTCTCTCTCCCTCCCCCACACCCCCCGCTCATGCCCCGCGTGTCTCTCTAACTCCCCCCCACCCACGCTCATGCCCCGTGTGTGTCTCTCCCTCCCCCCACCCCCGCTCACGCCCTGTGTGTCTCTCCCCCTCCCGCTTACCCCCTGCTCATGCCCCGTGTGTCTCTCTCCCTCCCCCATAACCCCCGCTCATGTCCGGTGTCTGCCTCCTTTTGCCCCCCACCCCCAGCTCATGCCCCGTGTGTATCTCCCCCTCCCGCACACCCCTGCTTATGCCCCGTGTGTCTCTCTCCCTCCCCCACCCCTGCTCATGCCCCTTGTGTCTCTCTCCCTACCCCCACCCTGCTCATGCCCCGTGTGTCTCTTCCCCTCCCGCCCACCCCCGCTGATGTCCTGTGTGTCTCTCTCCCTCCCCCATCCCGCTCATGCCCCGTGTGTCTCTTCCCCTCCGGCCCACCCCCCGCTGATGTCCTGTGTGTCTCTCTCCCTCCCCCCCACCCCCGCTCATGCCCCGTGTGTCTCTCCCCCTCCTGTCCACCCCCGCTCAGGCCCCTGTGTCTCTCTCCCTCCCCCCACCCCCGCTCATGCCCCGTTTGTCTCTCTCCCTCCCCCCCACGCCCCGCTCATGCCCATTGTGTCTCTCTCCCTCCCCCCACCCCCGCTCATGCCCCGTGTGTCTCTCTCCCTCCCCCCACCCCCGCTCATGCCCTGTGTGTCTCTCCCCCTCCTGCAGACCCCCCGCCCATGCCCCGTGTGTCTCTCTCCCTCCCTCCCACCCCCGCTCATGCCCCGTGTGTCTCTCTCCCTCCCCCCACCTCCCACTCAAGCACCGTGTGTCTCTCAGTCTCTCCCCCACCCCAGCTCATGCCCCATGTGTCTCTCCCCCTCCCCCGCCCCCCCCGCTCATTCCCCGTGTGTCTCTCTCCCTCCCCCCACCCCCGCTCATGCCCCGTGTGTGTCTCTCCCTCCCCCCACCCCTGCTCATGCCCCGTGTGTCTCTCCCCCTCTCGCTTACCCCCTGCTCATGCCCCGTGTGTCTCTCTCCCTCCCCCCACCCCCGCTCATGTCCCGTGTGTCTCTCCCACTCCCGCTCATGCCCCGTGTGTCTCTCTCCCTCCCCCCACACCTGCTCATGCCCTGTGTGTCTGTCTCCCTCCGCCCCACCCCCGCTCATGCCCTGTGTGTCTCTCCCCCTCCTGTCAACCCCCTGCTCATGCCCTGTGTGTCTCTCTCCCTCCCCCCACCCCCGCTCATGCCCCGTGTGTCTCTCTCCCTCTCCCCACCCCCACTCATGCCCTGTGTGTCTCTCCCCCTCCCGCCCACCCCCGATCATGCCCTGTGTGTCTCTCTCCCTCCCCACCACCCGGCTCATGCCCTGTGTGTCTCTCTAGCTCCCCCCCACCCCCGCTCATGCCCTGTGTGTCTCCCTCCCCCCCCCCACCCCCACTCATGCCCCGTGTGTCTCTCTCCCTCCTCCCACCCCCCGCTCATGCCCTGTGTGTCTCTCTCTCTCCCCACGACCCCCCGCTCATGCCCCGTGTGTCTCTACCCATCCCGCCCACCCCCACTCATGCCCTGTGTGTCTCTTTCCCTCCCCTACACCCCCCGCTCCTGCCCCGTGTGTCTCTCTCCTTCCCCCCCACCCCCGCTCATGCCCCGTGTGTGTCTCTCCCTCCCCCCACCCCCGCTCATGCCCCGTGTGTCTCTCCCCCTCCCGCTTACCCCTGCTCATGCCCCGTTTTTCTCTCTTCCTTCCCCATAACCCCCGCTCATGTCCCGTGTCTGTCTCCTGTTGCCCCCCACCCCCAGCTCACGCCCCGTGTGTCTCTCCCCCTCCCGCACACCCCTGCTTATGCCCTGTATGTCTCTCTCCCTCCCCCCACCCCTGCTCATGCCCCGTGTGTCTCACTCCATACCCCCACCCCCACTCATGCCCCGTGTGTCTCTTCCCCTCCCGCCCACTCCCCGCTGATGTCCTGTTGTCTCTCTCCCTCCCCCCACCCCCGCTCATGCCCCGTGTGTCTCTCCCCCTCCCGCCCACCCCCCGCTCATGCCCGTGTGTCTCTCTCCCTCCCCCCACCCCCGCTCATGCCCCGTTTGTCTCTCTCCCTCCCCCCACGCCCCGCTCATGCCCAGTGTGTCTCTCTCCCTCCCCACACCCCCGCTCATGCCCCGTTTGTCTCTCTCCCTCCCCAAACACCCGCTCATGCCCTGTGTGTCTCTCCCCCACCCGCAGACCCCCCGCTCATGCCCCGTGTGTCTCTCTCCCTCCCCCCACCTCCCACTCATGCCCTGTGTGTCTCTCTCCCTCCCCCCACCTCAGCTCATGTCCCATGTGTCTCTCCCCATCCCCCAAACCTCCCCCACACCCTCCGCTCATGCCCCATGTGTCTCTCTGAATTCCCCCCCACTCCCGCTCATGCACCGTGTGTGTCTCCCCCTCCCGCTTACCCCCTGCTCATGCCCCGTGTGTCTCTCTCCCTCCCCCCCACGCCCCGCTCATGCCCAGTGTATCTCTCTCCCTCCCCCCACCTCCACTCATGCCCTGTGTGTCTCTCTCCCTCCCCCCAACCCCGCTCATGCCCTGTGTGTCTCTCCCCCTCCCGTAGACCCCCCGCTCATGCCCCGTGTGTCTCTCTCCCTCCCTCCCACCCCTGCTCATGCCCCGTGTGTCTCTCTCCCTCCCCCCACCTCCCACTCATGCCCCGTGTGTCTCTCTCCCTCCCCCACCCCTGCTCATGCCCCGTGAATCTCTCTCCCTACCCCCACCCCCGCTCATGCCCCGTGTGTCTCTTCCCCTCCTGCCCACTCCCCGCTGATGTCCTGTGTGTCTCTCTCCCTCCCCCCCACCCCCGCTCATGCCCCGTGTGTCTCTCCCCCTCCCGCCCACCCCCCGCTCATTCCCGTGTGTCTCTCTCCCTCCCCCCACCCCCACTCATGCCCCGTTTGTCTCTCTCCCTCCCCCCCACGCCCCGCTCATGACCAGTGTGTCTCTCTCCCTCCCCCCACCCCCGCTCATGCCCCGTGTGTCTCTCTCCCTCCCCCCACCCCCGCTCATGCCCTGTGTGTCTCTCCCCCTCCCGCAGACCCCCCGCTCATGCCCTGTGTGTCTCTCTCCCGACCCTCCCACCCCTGCTCATGCCCCGTGTGTTTCTCTCCCTCCCCCCACCTCCCACTCATGGCCCGTGTGTCTCTCGAAGCTCCCCCCGACCTCAGCTCATGTCCCATATGTCTCTCCCCCTCCCACACACCCCCGCTCATGCCTGTGTGTCTCTCTCCCTCCCCCCACCTCCCACTCATGCCCCGTGTGTCTCTCTCCTTCCCCCCCACCTCAGCTCATGTCCCATGTGTCTCTCCCCCTCCCCCACACCCCCCGCTCATGCCCCATGTGTGTCTCCCCCTCCCGCTTACCCCCTGGTCATGCCCCGTGTGTCTCTCTCCCTCCCCCATAATCCCCGCTCATGTCCCGTGTCTGCCTCCTGTTGCCCCCCACCCCCTGCTCATGCCCCGTGTGTCTCTCCCCTCCCGCACACCCCTGCTTATGCCCCGTGTGTCTCTCTCCCTCCCCCCCACCCCCCGCTCATGCCCTGTGTGTCTCTATCCCTCCCCCACCCCCGCTCATGCCCCGTGTGTCTCTCTCCCTTCCCCCCACCCCCGCTCATGCCCCGTGAGTCTCTCCCCCCCCCCACCCCCACTCATGCCCCGTGTGTCTCTCCCCCTCCTGCCCATCCCCCGCTCATGACCCGTGTCTCTCTCCCTCTCCCCCAGCCCTGCTCATGCCCCGTGTGTCTCTCCCCCACCTGCCCACCCCCCGCTCATGCCCCGTGTGTCTCTCTCCCTCCCCCCACACCCGCTCATGCCCCGTGTGTCTCTCTCCGCCCCCCCCACCCCGCTCATGCTCCGCGTGTCTCTCTCCCTCCCCCCCACGCCCCGCTCATGCCCCGTGTGTCTCTCCCCCTCCCGCCCACCCCCCGCTCTTGCCCCGTGTGTCTCTCTCCCTCCCCCCCACCCCCCGCTCATGCCCCGTGTGTCTCTCTGCCTCCCCCCCATCCCCGCTCATGCCCCTTCTGTCTCTCTACCCCCCCCACCCCAGATCATGCCCCGTGTGTCCCTCTTCCTCCCCCCCACCCCCTGCTCATGCCCGTGTGTCTCTCTCCCTCCCCCCAACTCCCACTCATGCCCCGTGTGTTTCTTCCCCTCCCGCCCACCCCCCGCTCATGCCCTGTGTGTCTATCTCCCTCCCCCACCCCCTGCTCATGCCCCGTGTGTCTCTCTAGCTCCCCCCCACCCCTGCTCACGCCCTGTGTGTCTCTCTCCCTCCCCCCACCCCAGCTCAAGCCCCGTGTGTCTCTCCTCCTCCCGCCCACCCCCGCTCATGCCCCGTGTGTCTCTCGACCTCCCCCGTACCCCTGCTCATGCCCCGTGTCTGTCTCCTGTTGCCCCCCACCCCCTGATCATGCCCTGTGTGTCTCTCCCCCTCCCGCCCAACCCCCCGCTCATGCCCCGTGTGTCTCTCTCCCTCCCCCACCCCCGCACATGCCCCATGTGTCTCTCTCCCTCCCCCACCCCCGCTCATGCCCCTTGTGTCTCTCCCCCTCCCGCCCACCCCCCGCTCATGCCCCGTGTGTCTCTCTCCCTCCCCCCACACCTGCTCATGCCCCGTGTGTCTCTCTCACCCCCCACCCCCGCTCAAGCCCTGTGTGTCTCTCCCCCTCCCGCCCACCCCCTGCTCATGCCCCGTGTGTCTCTCTCCCTCCCCCCACCCCCGCTCATGCCCCGCGTGTCTCTCTCCCTCCCCCCCTCCCCCCGCTCAAGCCCTGTGTGTCTCTCTCCCTCCCCCCCACCCCCGCTAATGCCCCATGTGTCCCTCTACCTCCCCCCCACCCCCGCTCATGCCCCCTGTGTCTCACTCCCTCCCCCCACCCCCGCTCATGCCCCGTGTGTCTCTCCCCCTCCCGCCCAACCCCCGCTCATGCCCCGTATGTCTCCCTCCCTCCCCCCTACCCCCCGCTCATGCCCCGTGTGTCTCTCTCCCTCCCCTACCCTCGCTCATGCCCTGTGTGTCTCTCCCCATCCTGCCCACCCCCCGCTCATGCCCCGTGTGTCTCTCTGCCTCCCCCACCCCTGATCATGCCCCATGTGTCTCTGTCCCTCTCCCCCACCCCCGCCCCGTGTGTCTCTATCCCTCCCCCCACCCCCGCTCATGCCCCGTGTGTCTCTCTCCCTCCCCCCCACCCCCCGCTCATGCCCCATGTGTCTCTCTCCCTCCCCCCACCCCCGCTCAAGCCCCGTGTATCTCTCCCACTCCCGCTCACCCCCCGCTCATGCCCCGTACATCTCTCTCCCTCCCCCCACCCCAGCCCATGCCCTGTGTGTCCCTCTCCCTCCCCCCCACCCCCGCTCATGCCCTGTGTGTCTCCCTCCCTCCCCTCCACCCCCACTCATGCCCCGTGTGTCTCTCCCCCTCACACCCTCCCCCCGCTAATGCCCCGTGTGTCTCTCTCCCTCCCCCCAACCTCAGTTCATGCCCTGTGTGTCTCTCCCCCTCCCGCCCACCCCCCACTCATGCCCCGTGTGTATCTCTCCCTCCTGCCCACCCCCGCTCATGCACCGTGTGTCTACACCCTCCCGCCCACCACCCGCTCATGCCCCGTGTGTCTCTCCCCCTCCCGCCCACCCCCGCTCATGCCCCGTGTGTCTCTCCCTCTCCCGCCCACCCCCGGCGCTTATGCCCATTGTGTCTCTTGCCCTCAACCCGACCCTCGCTCATGCCCCATGTGTCTCTCCCCCTCCCCCCGCTCATGCCCCGTGTGTCTATCTCACTCCCCACACCCCCGCTCATGTCCCGTGTGACTCTCTCCCTCCCCCCACCCCCCTCTCATGCCCTGTGTGTCTCGCCCCCTCCCACCCACCCCCCGCTCATGCCCCGTGTGTCTCTTTCCCTCCCCCCACCCCGCTCATGCCCTGTGTGTCTCTCTCCCTCCCCCCACCCCCGCTCATGCCCCGTGTGTCTCTCTCCCTCCCCCGCTCATGCCCGTGTGTCTCTCTCCCTCCCCCCACCCCCACTCATGCCCTGTGTAACTCCCTCCCCCCACCCCCCGCTCATGCCCCGTGTGTCTCTCCCCCTCCCACCTACCCCCCGCTCAAGCCCTGTGTGTCTCTCTCCCTCCCCCGACCCCCGCTCATGCCCCGTGTGTCTCTCAAACGCTCATGCCCCGTGTATCTCTCCCCCTCCCGCCCACCCCCCACACATGCCCCGTGTTTCTCTCTCCACCCTCACCCCTGCTCATGCCCGTGTGTCTCTGTCCCTCCCCCCACCCCTTGCTCATGCCCCTTGTGTCTCTCTCCCTTCCCCCATCCCCGCTCACACCCCGTGTGTCTCTCCCCCTCCCGCCCACCCCCAGCTCATGCCCTGTGTGTCTCTCTCCCTCCCCCACACCGGCTCACGCCCCGTGTGTCTCTCCCCCTCCTGCCCACCCCTGCTCATGCCCCGTGTCTCTCACCCTCCCCCCACCCCCGCTCATGCCCCGTGTGTCTCTCCCCCTCCCGCCCACCCCCCACTCATGCCCCGTGTGTCTCTCTCCCTCCCCCCAACCCCGCTCATGCCCCGTGTGTCTCTCTAACCCCCCCCACCCCCGCGCATGCCCCGTGTGTCTCTCCCCCTCCCGCCCACCCCCCGCTCATGCACTGTGTGTCTCTCTCTCTATCCCCCACCCCCACTCATGCCCCGTGTGTCTCTCCCCCTTCCGCCCACCCCCCGCTCAAGCCCTGTGTGTCTCTCCCCCTCCCGCCCACCCCCAGCTCATGCCCCATGTGTCTCTCCCTCTCCCGCCCACCCCCGCTCATGCCCCGTGTGTCTCTCCCCTTCCCGCCCACCCCCCGCTCATGCCCTGTGTTTCTCTCCCCTCCCGTCCACCCCCCACTCATGCCCCGTGTGTCTCTCTCCCTCCCCCATGCTCATGCCCCGTGTGTCTCTCCCCCTCCCGCCCACCCCCCGCTCATGCCCCGTGTGCCTCTCTCCCTCCCCCCACATTCCGATTAATGCCCCGTGTGTCTCTCCCCCTCCCGCCCACCCCCTGCTCATGCCCCGTGTGTCTCTCCCCCTCCCGCCTACCCCTCGCTCACGCCCCGTGTGTCTCTCGAACCTCCCCCCACCCCCCGCTCATGCCTGTGTGTCTCTCTCCCTCCCCCCCACCCCCGCTCATTCCCCATGTGTCTCTCCCCCTCCCGCCCACCCCAGCTCATGCCCCGTGTCTGTCTCCTGTTCCCCCCAACCGCTCATGCCCCGTGTCTGTCTCCTGTTCCCCCACCCGCTCATGCCCTGTGTCTGTCTCCTGTTCCCCCCACCTGCTCATGCCGCGTGTCTCTCTCTTGTTGCCCCCCACTCATGCCCCGTGTCTGTCTCTTGTTCTCCCCACCCCCCGCTCATGCCCCGTGTCTGTCTCCTATTCCTCCCCCCCCCGCTCATGCCCCGTGTCTGTCTCCTGTTGCCCCCCACAGCCCCGCTCATGTCCCCTGTCTGTCTCCTGTTCTACCCACCCCACGCTCATGCCCCGTGTCTGTTGTTCCCCCCACGCCACGCTCATGCCCCATGTCTGTCTCCTGTTCCCCCACCCCCTGCTCGTGCCCCGTGTCTGTCTCCTGTTCCCCCCACCCCCGCTCATGCCCCGTGTCTGTCTCCTGTTCCCCCCAACCGCTCATGCCCCGTGTCTGTCTCCTGTTCCCCCACCCGCTCATGCCCTGTGTCTGTCTCCTGTTCCCCCCACCTGCTCATGCCGCGTGTCTCTCTCTTGTTGCCCCCCACTCATGCCCCGTGTCTGTCTCTTGTTCTCCCCACCCCCCGCTCATGCCCCGTGTCTGTCTCCTATTCCTCCCACCCCCGCTCATGCCCCGTGTCTGTCTCCTGTTGCCCCCCACAGCCCCGCTCATGTCCCCTGTCTGTCTCCTGTTCTACCCACCCCACGCTCATGCCCCGTGTCTGTTGTTCCCCCCACGCCACGCTCATGCCCCATGTCTGTCTCCTGTTCCCCCACCCCCTGCTCGTGCCCCGTGTCTGTCTCCTGTTCCCCCCACCCCCGCTCATGCCCCGTGTCTGTCTCCTGTTGCCCCCACCCCCGCTAATGCCCCGTGTCTGTCTCTGTTGTTCCCCCCACCCCCCGCTCATGCCCCGTGTCTGTCTCCTGTTCCCCCTACCCCCCGCGTCTCTCTCCTGTTGCCCCTCACCCCCTGCTCATGCCCCATGTCTGTCTCCTGTACCCCCCAACCCTGCTCATGCCCCGTGTCTGTCTCCTGTTCCCCCCACCCGCTCATGCCCCGTGTCTCTCTCCTGTTGCCCCCCCGCTCATGCCCCGTGTCTGTCTCCTGTTCCCCCCCGCTCATGCCCCGTGTCTCTCTCCTGTTGCCCCCACCCCCCGCTCATGCCCCGTGTCTGTCCTGTACCCCCCACCCCATGCTCATGCCCCGTGTCTGTCTCCTGTTCCCCCCACCCGCTCATGCCCTGTGTCTCTCTCCTGTTGCCCCCACCCTCTGCTCATTCCCCGTGTCTGTCTCCTGTACCCCCCCACCCCCCGCTCATGCCCCGTGTCTCTCTCCTGTTGCCCCCCACCCCCCCGCTCATGCCCTGTGTCTGTCTCCTATTGCCCCCCACCCCCCTGCTCATGCCCCATATCTGTCTCCTGTTCCCCCCACCCCCCACCCCCCGCTCATGCCCCATGTCTGTCTCCTGTTCTCTCCACCCCCCCACTCATGCCCGTGTCTGTCTCCTGTACCCCCCAACCCCCGCTCATTCCCCGTGTCTCTCACTTGTTGCCCCCCACCACCACTCATGCCCCGTGTCTTCCTCTTGTCCCCCCTCCTATGAAGCCCCTTGTTGACCTCTTGTTCCCCCCACCCCCGCTCATGCCCCGTGTCTTCCTCCCGTCCCCCCACTCCTCGCTGATGCCCTGTGTCTTCCACCTGTTCCCTCCCACTTCCTGCTCATGCCCCGTGTCTTCCTTTTTTCCCCTTCCTATGATGCCCCTTGTTGACCTCTTGTTCCACCCACCCCCCGCTCATGCCCCGTGTCTCCCTTCTTCTCCCCGCCCCCTGCTCATGCCCCGTGTCTTCCTTTTCCCCCCACTCCCTGCTTGTGCCCCGTGTCTCCCTTCTTTCACCTCCACCCCCCGCTCATTACCCCTGTCTGCACTGTTGGAACATGGCAGACATGGGGCATGAGCGGGGGTGGGGACCCCACCTTGCCCTACCCCCGCTCATGCCCCATGTCTCTCCTGTTCACCCCCGCTCATGCTTCGTGTCTCTCTCCCTCCCTCACACCCCCGCTCATGCCCCGTGTGTCTCTCCCCCTCCCGCCCACCCCCCGCTCATGCCCCGTGTGTCCCTCCCCCATCCGCCCACCCCCCGCTCATGCCCCGTGTGTCTCTCCCCCTCCCGCCCACCCCCCGGCGCTCATGCCCGTGTGTCTCTTGCCCTCACCCGACCCTCGCTCATGCCCCATGTGTCTCTCCCTCTCCCCCCGCTCATGCCCCGTGTGTCTCTCTCCCTCCCCCCCACCCCCACTCATGCCCCGTGTGACTCTCTCCATCCCCCCACCCCCCGCTCATGCCCCGTGTGTCTCTCCCCCTCCCACCCACCCCCCGCTCATGCCCCGTGTGTCTCTCTCCCTCCCCCCACCCCCGCTCATGCCCTGTGTGTCTCTCCCCCTCCCGTCCACCCTCGTACATGCCCCGTGTTTCTCTCTCCACCCCCACCCCCGCTCATGCCCCATGTGTCTCTCCCCCTCCTGCCCAACCCCCGCTCATGCCCCATGTGTCTCTCCCCCTCCCGCCCAACCCTGCAGATGCCCTGTGTTTCCCTCCCCTCCCGTCCACCCCCCGCTCATGCCCCGTGTGTCTCTCTCCCTCCCCCTACCCTTGCTCATGCCCCGTGTGTCTCTCCCCCTCTTGCCCACCCCCCCGCTCACGTCCCGTGTGTCTCTCTCCCCCCCCCACACCCCGTTCATGCCCCGTGTGTCTCTCACCCTCCCGCCCACCCCCTGCTCATGCCTCGTGTGTCTCTCCCCCTCCCGCCTACCCCTCGCTCATGCCCCGTGTGTCTCTCTCCGTCCCCCCACCCCCGCTCATGCTCCGTGTCTCTCTCCCTCCCCCGTCCCCTGCTCATGCCCCGTGTGTCTCTCCCCCACCCGCCCATCCCCGTTCATGCCCCGTGTGTCTCTCCCCCTCCCGCCCACCCCCCGCTCATGCCCCGTGTGTCTCTCCCCCTCCCGCCCACCCCCGGCGCTCATGCCCCGTGTGTCTCTTGCCCTCACCCCGACCCTCGCTCATGCCCCATGTGTCTCTCCCCTCCCCCCGCTCATGCCCCGTGTGTCTCTCTCCCTCCCCCCACCCCCACTCATGCCCCGTGTGACTCTCTCCCTCCCCCCAACCCCCGCTCATGCCCCGTGTGTCTCTCCCCCTCCCACCCACCCCCCGCTCATGCCCCGTGTGTCTCTCTCCCTCCCCCCACCCCCGATCATGCCCCGTGTGTCTCTCTCCCTCCCCCCCACCCCCGCTCATGCCCTGTGTGTCTCTCCCCCTCCCGTCCACCCCCCGTACATGCCCCGTGTTTCTCTCTCCACCCCCACCCCCGCTCATGCCCCATGTGTCTCTCTCCCTGCCCCCCACCCCCGCTCATGCCCCTTGTGTCTCTCTCCCTCCCCCATCCCCGCTCACACCCTGTGTGTCTCTCTCCCTCCCCCGCTCATGCCCCGTGTGTCTCTCCCCCTCCTGCCCACCCCCGCTCATGCCCCGTGTCTCTCACCCTCCCCCCACCCCCGCTCATGCCCCGTGTGTCTCTCCCCCTCCCGCCCACCCCCCGCTCATGCCCCGTGTGTCTCTCTCCCTCCCCCCCACCCCCGCTCATGCCCCGTGTGTCTCTCTCCCTACCCCCACCACCGCTCATGCCCCGTGTGTCTCTCCCCCTCCCGCCCACCCCCCGCTCATGCACTGTGTGTCTCTCTCTCTCCCCCCCACCCCCACTCATGCCTTGTGTGTCTCTCCCCCTTCTGCCCACCCCCCGCTCAAGCCCTGTGTGTCTCTTCCCCTCCCGCCCACCCCCTGCTCATGCCCCTTGTGTCTCTCCCCCTCCCGCCCAACCCCCGCTCATGCCCCGTGTGTCTCTCCCCCTCCCGCCCAACCCCCGCAGATGCCCTGTTTCCCTCCCCTCCCGTCCACCCCCCGCTCATGCCCCGTGTGTCTCTCTCCCTCCCCCTACCCTTGCTCATGCCCTGTGTGTCTCTCCCCCTCTTGCCCACCCCCCGCTCACGTCCCGTGTGTCTCTCTCCCTCCCCCCACCCCCTGCTCATGCCCCGTGTGTCTCTCCCCCTCCCGCCTACCCCTCGCTCATGCCCCGTGTGTCTCTCGAACCTCCCCCCACCCCCGCTCATGCTCCGTGTCTCTCTCCCTCCCCCCGTCCCCCGCTCATGCCGCGTGTGTCTCTCCCCCAACCGCCCATCCCCGTTCATGCCCCGTGTGTCTCTCCCCCTCCCGCCGACCCCCCGCTCATGCCCTGTGTGTCTCTCCCCCTCCCGCCCACCACCGGCGCTCATGCCCCGTGTGTCTCTTGCCCTCACCCCGACCCTCGCTCATGCCCCATGTGTCTCTCCCCCTCCCCCCGCTCATGCCCCGTGTGTCTCTCTCCCTCCCCCCACCCCCACTCATGCCCCGTGTGACTCTCTCCCTTAACCCCACCCCCCGCTCATGCCCCGTGTGTCTCTCTCCCTCCCACCCACCCCCCGCTCATGCCCCGTGTGTCTCTCTCCCTCCCCCCACCCACGCTCATGCCCCGTGTATCTCTCTCCCTCCCCCCACCCCCGCTCATGCCCTGTGTGTCTCTCCCCCTCCCGTCCACCCCCCGTACATGCCCTGTGTTTCTCTCTCCACCCCCACCCCCGCTCATGCCCCATGTGTCTCTCTCCCTCCCCCCCACCCCCGCTCATGCCCCTTGTGTCTCTCTCCCTCCCCCCATCCCCGCTCACACCCTGTGTGTCTCTCTCCCTCCCCCGCTCATGCCCCGTGTGTCTCTCCCCCTCCTGCCCACCCCCGCTCATGCCCCGTGTCTCTCACCCTCCCCCCACCCCCGCTCATGCCCCGTGTGTCTCTCCCCCTCCCGCCCACCCCCCGCTCATGCCCCGTGTGTCTCTCTCCCTCCCCCCCACCCCCGGTCATGCCCCGTGTGTCTCTCTCCCTCCCCCCACCCCCGCTCATGCCCCGTGTGTCTCTGCCCCTCCCGCCCACCCCCCGCTCATGCACTGTGTGTCTCTCTCTCTCCCCCCCACCCCCACTCATGCCCCCGTGTGTCTCTCCCCCTTCTGCCCACCCCCCGCTCATGCACTGTGTTTCTCTCTCTCTCCCCCCCACCCCCACTCATGCCCCCGTGTGTCTCTCCCCCTTCTGCCCACCCCCCGCTCAAGCCCCGTGTGTCTCTCCCCCTCCCGCCCACCCCCTGCTCATGCCCCATGTGTCTCTCCCCCTCCCGCCCAACCCCCGCTCATGCCCCGTGTGTCTCTCCCCCTCCCGCCCACCCCCCGCAGATGCCCTGTGTTTCCCTCCCCTCCCGTCCACCCCCCGCTCATGCCCCGTGTGTCTCTCTCCCTCCCCCTACCCTTGCTCATGCCCCGTGTGTCTCTCCCCCTCTTGCCCACCCCCCGCTCACGTCCCGTGTGTCTCTCTCCCTCCCCCCACACCCCGTTCATGCCCCGTGTGTCTCTCCCCCTTCCGCCCACCCCCTGCTCATGCCCCGTGTGTCTCTCCCCCTCCCGCCTACCCCTCGCTCATGCCCCGTGTGTCTCTCGAACCTCCCCCCACCCCCCGCTCATGCCCCGTGTCTGTCTCCTGTTCCCCCGCCCCCACTCATGCCCTGTGTATGTCTCCTGTTGCCCCCACCCCCTGCAACTCTCTTATGTTGCCCCCCACCCCCCGCTCATGCCCCGTGTCTGTCTCCTGTACCCCCAACCCCCCGCTCATGCCCCGTGTCTGTCTCCTGTTCCACTCACCGCTCATGCCCCGTGTCCCTCTCCTGTTGCCCCAGCTCATGCCCTGTGTCTGTCTCCTGTTCCCCCCACCTGCTCATGCCCCGTGTCTCTCTCCTGTTGCCCCCCATTCCCTGCTCATGCCCCGTGTCTGTCTCCTGTACCCCCCCACCCCCGCTCATGCCCTGTGTCTCTCCTGTTGCCCCCCCTCCCCCCGCTCATGCCCCATGTATGTCTCCTGTTCCCCCCATGCCCCGCTCATGCCCCGTGTCTGTCTTCTGTTACCCCCACCCCCCGCTCATGTCCCGTGTCTCTCTCCTGTTGCCCCCCACCCCCTGCTCATGCCCCGTGTCTGTCTCCTGTTGCCCCCCACCCCCCGCTCATGCCCCGTGTCTGTCTCCTGTTCTCCCCACCCCCTGCTCATGCCCCGTATCTGTCTCCTGTTCCCCCCACCCCCGCTCATGCCCCGTATCTGTCTCCTGTTCTCCCCACCCCCCCGCTCATGCCCCGTGTCTGTCTCCTGTTCTCCCCACCCCCCGCTCATGTCCTGTGTCTCTCTCCTGTTGGCCCCACCCCCCCACTCATGCCCCGTGTCTGTCTCCTGTTGCCCCCCACCACCCACTCATGCCCAGTGTCTCTCTCCTGTTGCCCCCCCGCTCATGCCCCGTATCTGTCTCCTGTTCTCCCCACCCCGCCGCTCATGCCCCGTGTCTGTCTCCTGTTCTCCCCACCCCCGCTCATGCTCCGTGTCTGTCTCCCTCCTTTTTCCCCGCTCATGGCCCGTGTCTCCCCTGTTCACCGCCGCTCATGCCCTGTGTCTGTCTCCTGTTCCCCCACCCGCTCATGCCCCGTGTCTGTCTCCTGTTCCCCCACCAGCTCATGCCCCATGTCTGTCTCCTGTTCTCTCCACCCCCCCACTCATGCCCGTGTCTCTCTCCTGTTGGCCCCACCCCCCGCTCATGCCCCTTGTCTGTCTCCTGTTGCCCCCCACCCCCCGCTCATGCCCAGTGTCTCTCTACTGTTGACCCCACCCCCCGCTCATGCCCCGTGTCTGTCTCCTGTACCCCCCACCCCCCGGTCATGCCCCGTGTCTCTCACTTGTTGCCCCCCACCACCGCTCATGCCCCGTGTCTGTCTCCTGTTCCCCCCACCCGCTCATGCCCCGTGTCTGTCTCCTGTTCCCCCACCAGCTCATGCCCCGTGTCTCTCTCTTGTTGCCCCCCACCTCCCTGCTCATGCCCTGTGTCTGTCTCCTGTTCTCCCCACCCCCCCGCTCATGCCCCATGTCTATCTCCTGTTCTCCCCACCCCCAGCTCATGCCCCGTGTCTGTTGTTCCCCCATGCCCCGTGTCTGTCTCCTGTTCCCCCGCCCCGCTCATGCCCTGTGTCTGTCTCCTGTTGCCCCCACCCCCCGCATCTCTCTCCTGTTGCCCCCCACCCCCCGCTCATGCCCCGTGTCTGTCTCCTGTACCCCCCACCCCCCGCTCATGCCCTGTGTCTGTCCCCTGTTCCACTCACCGCTCATACCCCGTGTCTCTCTCCTGTTGCCCCAGCTCATGCCCTATGTCTGTCTCCTGTTCCCCCCACCTGCTCATGCCCCGTGTCCCTCTCCTGTTGCCCCCCATTCCCTGCTCATGCCCCGTGTCTGTCTCCTGTTCCCCCCACTCCCGCTCATGCCCTGTGTCTCTCCTGTTGCCCCCCCTCCCCCCGCTCATGCCCCATGTATGTCTCCTGTTCCCCCCATGCCCCGCTCATGCCCCGTGTCTGTCTCCTGTTGCCCCCCACCCCCCCGCTCATGTCCCGTGTCTCTCTCCTGTTGCCCCCCACCCCCTGCTCATGCCCCGTGTCTGTCTCCTGTTCCCCCCAAACCCCCCCGCTCATGCCCCATGTCTGTCTCCTGTTCTCTCCACCCCCCCACTCATGCCCCGTGTCTGTCTCCTGTACCCCCCACCCCCCGCTCATGCCCCATGTCTCTCACTTGTTGCCCCCCACCACCGCTCATGCCCCGTGTCTTCCTCTTGTCCCCCCTCCTATGATGCCCCTTGTTGACCTCTTGATACCCCCACCCCCGCTCATGCCCCGTGTCTTCCTCCCGTCCCCCCACTCCTCGCTGATGCCCTGTGTCTTCCACCTGTTCCCTCCCACCCCCTGCTCATGCCCTGTGTCTTCCTTTTTTCCCCCTTCCTATGATGCCCCTTGTTGACCTCTTGTTCCACCCACCCCCCACTCATCCCCCGTGTCTCCCTTCTTCTCCCCACCCCCTGCTCATGCCCCGTGTCTTCCTATCCCCCCCACTCCCTGCTTGTGCCCCGTGTCTCCCTTCTTTCACCCCCACCCCCCGCTCATTACCCCTGTCTGCACTGTTGGAACATGGCAGACACGGGGCATGAGCGGGGGTGGGGACCCCACCTTGCCCTACCCCCGCTCATGCCCCATGTCTCTCCTGTTCACCCCCGCTCTTGCTCCGTGTCTCTCTCCCCCCCACCCCCGCTCATGCCCCGTGTGTCTCTCCCCCTCCCGCCCACCCCCCATTCATGCCCCGTGTGTCTCTCCCCCTCCCGCCCACCCCCCGCTCATGCCCCGTGTGTCTCTCCCCCTCCCGCCCACCCCCGGCGCTCATGCCCCGTGTGTCTCTTGCCCTCACCCCGACCCTCGCTCATGCCCCATGTGTCTCTCCCCCTCCCCCGCTCATGCCCCGTGTGTCTCTCTCCCTCCCCCTACCCCCACTCATGCCCCTTGTGATTCTCCCCCTCCCCCCCAACCCCCGCTCATGCCCCGTTTGTCTCTCCCCCTCCCACCCACCCCCCGCTCATGCCCCGTGTGTCTCTCTCCCTCCCCCCACCCCCACTCATGCCCCGTGTGTCTCTCTCCCTCCCCCCCAACCCCGCTCATGCCCCTTGTGACTCTCCCCCTCCCCCCCAACCCCCGCTCATGCCCCGTGTGTCTCTCCCCCTCCCACCCACCCCCCGCTCATGCCCCGTGTGTCTCTCTCCCTCCCCCCACCCCCACTCATGCCCCGTGTGACTCTCCCCCTACCGTCCAACCCCCGAACATGCCCCGTGTTTCTCTCTCCACCCCCACCCCCGCTCATGCCCCATATGTCTCTCTCCCTCCCCCCCACCCCCGCTCATGCCCCTTGTGTCTCTCTCCTTCCCCCCATCCCCGCTCACACCCTGTGTGTCTCTCCCCCTCCCACCCACCCCCAGCACATGCCCTGTGTGTCTCTCTCCCTCCCCCGCTCATGCCCCGTGTGTCTCTCCCCCTCCTGCCCACCCCCGCTCATGCCCCGTGTCTCTCACCCTCCCCCCACCCCCGGTCATGCCCCGTGTGTCTCTCCCCCTCCCGCCCACCCCCCGCTCATGCCCCGTGTGTCTCTCTCCCTCCCCCCCACCCCCGCTCACGCCCCGTGTGTCTCTCTCCCTCCCCCCCACCCCCGCTCATGCCCCGTGTGTCTCTCCCCCTCCCGCCCACCCCCCGCTCATGCACTGTGTGTCTCTCTCTCTCCCCCGCACCCCCACTCATGCCCCGTGTGTCTCTCCCCCTTCTGCCCACCCCCTGCTCATGCCCCATGTGTCTCTCCCCCTCCCGCCCAACCCCCGCTCATGCCCCGTGTGTCTCTCCCCCTCCCGCCCACCCCTCGCAGATGCCCTGTGTTTCTCTCCCCTCCCATCCACCCCCCGCTCATGCCCCGTGTGTCTCTCTCCCTCCCCCTACCCTTGCTTATGCCCCGTGTGTCTCTCCCCCTCTCGCCCACCCCCCGCTCACGCCCCGTGTGTCTCTCGAACCTCCCCCCACCCCCCGCTCATGCCCGTGTGTCTCTCTCCCTCCCCCCCCACCCCCGCTCATTCCCCGTGTGCCTCTCCCCCTCCCGCCCACCCCCCGCTCATGCCCCGCGTGTCTCTCCCCCTGCCGCCCACCCCCGCTCATGCCCTATGTGTCTCTCTCCCTCCCCCCACCCCTGCTCATGCCCCTTGTCTGTCTCCTGTTCCCCCACCCGCTCATGCCCTGTGTCTGTCTCTTGTTCTCCCCACCCCCCGCTCATGCCCCCGTGTCTGTCTCTGTTGTTCCCCCCACCCCCCGCTCATCCCCTGTGTCTGTCTCCTGTTCCCCCTACCCCCCCGCGTCTCTCTCCTGTTGCCCCCCACCCCCTGCTCATGCCCCATGTCTGTCTCCTTTACCCCCCCAACCCTGCTCATGCCCCATGTCTGTCTCCTGTTCCCCCCACCCGCTCATGCCCCGTGTCTGTCTCCCTCCTTTTCCCCCGCTCATGGCCCGTGTCTCCCCTGTTCACCGCCGCTCATGCCCCGTGTCTGTCTCCTGTTCCCCCCACCCGCTCATGCCCCGTGTCTGTCTCCTGTTCCCCCACCAGCTCATGCCCCGTGTCTCTCTCTTGTTGCCCCCCACCTCCCCGCTCATGTCCCGTGTCTGTCTCATGTTCTCCCCACCCCCCGTTCATGCCCCGTGCCTGTCTCCTGTTCCTCCCACCCCCTGCTCATGCCCCGTGTCTGTCTCCTGTTGCCCCCACCCCCCGCTCATGCCCCATGTCTGTCTCCTGTTCTCCCCACACCCAGCTCATGCCCTGTGTCTGTTGTTCCCCCATCCCCGTTCATGCCCCGTGTCTGTCTCCTGTTCCCCCGCCCCCGCTCATGCCCTGTGTCTGTCTCCTGTTGCCCCCACCCCCTGCATCTCTCTCCTGTTGCTCCCCACCCCCCGCTCATGCCCCGTGTCTGTCTCCTGTACCCCCCACCCCCCGATCATGCCCCGTGTCTGTCTCCTGTTCCCCCCACCCGCTCATGCCCCGTGTCTCTCTCCTGTTGCCCCCGCTCATGCCCTGTGTCTGTCTCCTGTTCCCCCCACCTGCTCATGCCCCGTGTCTCTCTCCTGTTGCCCCCCATTCCCTGCTCATGCCCCGTGTCTGTCTCCTGTACCCCCCACCCCCGCTCATGCCCTGTGTCTCTCCTGTTGCCCCCCACCCCACGCTCATGCCCCATGTCTGTCTCCTGTTCCCCCCATGCCCCGCTCATACCCCGTGTCTGTCTCCTGTTGCCCCCCACCCCCCGCTCATGTCCCGTGTCTCTCTCCTGTTGCCCCCTACCCCCTGCTCATGCCCCGTGTCTGTCTCCTGTTGCCCCCCACCCCCCGCTCATGCCCCATGTCTGTCTCCTGTTCTCCCCACCCTCCGCTCATGCCCCGTCTCTGTCTCCTGTTCCCCACCCCCGCTCATGCCCCGTATCTGTCTCCTGTTCTCCCCACCCCCCGCTCATGCCCCGTGTCTGTCTCCTGTTCTCCCCACCCCCCACTCATGCCCCGTGTCTCTCTCCTGTTGCCCCCCGCTCATGCCCCGTATCTGTCTCCTGTTCTCCCCACCCTGCCGCTCATGCCCCGTGTCTGTCTCCTGCTCTCCCCACCCCCCGCTCATGCCCCATGTCTCTCTCCTGTTGGCCCCACCCCCCGCTCATGCCCCGTGTCTGTCTCCTGTTGCCCCGCACCCCCCGCTCATGCCCCGTATCTCTCTCCTGTTGCCCCCCACCACCGCTCATGACCTGTGTCTTCCTCTTGTCCCCCCTCCTATAATGCCCCTTGCTGACCTCTTGTTCCCCCAACCCCCGCTCATGCCCCGTGTCTTTCTTCTGCCCTCCCACTCCTCGCTGATGCCCTGTGTCTTCCTCCTGTTGCCCCCCACCACCGCTCATGACCTGTGTCTTCCTCTTGTCCCCCCTCCTATGATGCCCCTTGTTGACCTCTTGTTCCCCCACCCCCGCTCATGCCCCGTGTCTTCCTTCTGCCCCCCACTCCTCGCTGATGCCCTGTGTCTTCCTCCTGTTCCCTCCCACCCCCTGCTCATGCCTGTGTCTTCCTCTTGTCCCCCCTCCTATGATGCCCCTTGTTGACCTCTTGTTCCACCCACCCTCCGCTCATGCCCCATGTCTCCCTTCTTCCCCCCACCCCCCGCTCATGCCCCGTGCCTTCCTTTCCCCTCCACTCCACGCTCATGCCCCGTGTCTGCACTGTTGGAACAGGGCAGACTCGGGGCATGAGCGGGGGTGGGGTCCCCACCTTGCCCTACCCCCGCTCATGCCCCGTGTCTCCCTTCTTCCCCCACCCCCCGCTCATGCCCCGTGCCTTCCTTTCCCCTCCACTCCCCGCTCATGCCCCGTGTCTCCCTTCTTTCCCCCCCACCCCCTGCTCATGCCCCGTGTCTGCACTGTTGGAACAGGGCAGACTCGGGGCATGAGCGGGAGTGGGGTCCCCACCTTGCCCCACCCCCGCTCATGCTCCGTGTCTGTCTCCCTCCTTCTCCCCCGCTCATGGCCCGAGTCTCCCCTGTTCACCCCCACCCCCTGCTCATGCCCTGTGTCTCCCTTCTTCCCCCCACCCCCCACTCATGCCCGTGTCTCCCTTCTTTCCCGCTCATGCCCCGTGTCTCCCTTCTTCCCCCCCAAACCCCCGCTCATGCCCCGTGTCTCCCTTCTTTCCCGCTCATGCCCCGTGTCTCCCTTCTTTCCACCACCTGCTCATGCCCCGTGTCTCTCTCCTGGTCTTCCCGACTCCCCGCAGATGGCCTGTTGTGTTCTCTTTATACACCCTGCCTTCCCTTTCCCTGGTGTCCATCTGGGTAAAAGATTTTCCTTCCTACACCGGTACGCCTGCCTGCGGCGTCCCGGTTTGGGAAGAAAAATCTTTTTTTTACCATGCCCCGTGTTTCCCACTTTGTGAACCTAGGATGCTAGTGGTCTTCCTCCATTGACAAGGACGTTATGGTTACGTTGCACTAATAAAAAACTATGAAATTCAGTAAAAAAAAAATGTGTTAAAGTGACTTTATGGTTAAGTTGCACTAATAAAAACCTATGAAATTCAGTAAAAAAACGTTGTTAAAGGGACGTTATGGTTAAGTTTCGCTACTAAAAACCTATGAAATTCAGTAAAAAAACGTTGTTAAAGGGACGTTATGGTTAAGTTGCGCTACTAAAAACCTATGAAATTCAGTAAAAAACTTTGTTAAAGGGACGTTATGGTTAAGTTGCGCTACTAAAAACCTATGAAATTCAGTGAAAAAACTGTGTTAAAGGGACGTTATGGTTCCAAGTAAAACCGAAAAACCCCTGAAATTCAGCAGTTATGGTAAGATAAGCAACCATAACTCGCGCCACCGTGCACTGCTAACACTAACACCCAGGACATCAAAGATGACATTACAAATGTCATTGATGCCATCACTGATGACATCACATGTGCATTTACTTTTCATAAAAACTCTGTACAAGGGATTCTTATAATGCTGACCAAAAACTGTCAAGGATCATTGGGATAAATATCATGAGCTAATTAGTGCATTAAGCAGTGCATTGATATAAATAGCATTCTATTATGAAGTTCTATCCAGTATACTAAGCTACTCATGCAGAAACATAGGCAGTGTGTGCAGCATACATGATGAAGGTGCCATATTCATAATCTTGCCATGTTGAATAGTGAAATGATAACTGCTTTCTTATTAGAGTTTTGCGTACTGTGAAACATGTAATATGCAGATAATAAAAGCCAATTAATACATAATTATTACAGACAAAACACAAAGATACAACAACACATACAAATATGAGTATATACAGGGACAGTGAAGTAAACAAAAAAGCAGAAGTAGTAGCAGAAAGAGTTCATAACCTAACTGATTGTCTTTATGCAGAGAAACTATTGCTCTGTTTCAAAGCTGCTACTTACCATATGTATGTGTATCACATGATGTGACTACACCCAAAGGAAAGGAGAGTGAGTATAATGTATTCAAATATGAGCATATACAGGGAAGGTACAGTAATAAAAATAAAACTAGGAGAAAGTGCTGATAACCCTAATGATTATCTTCATGCACAGAAAGCATTGCTCTCTTTCAAGCCTGTGTCTTCCGCTATGTATATGTTTCATATGATTTGACTTGACCCTAAGTCTACAAATATAGTACCTTTTCAATTTTTACTTCCTGACTGTTACTGAAGAAAACTATGTGGTTTAGATATGTCAGTAAAGGAAAAAAAAGGGAGAGCCAGCCATGTGATGTCATCAGTGATGTCATCAATGACATTTGTGATGTCATCTTTGATGTCCTGGGTGTTAGTGTTAGCAGTGCACGGTGGCGCGAGTTATGGTTGCTTATCTTACCATAACTGCCGAATTTCAGGGGTTTTTCGGTTTTACTTTGAACCATAACAACCCTTTAACAAAGTTTTTTCACTGAATTTCATAGGTTTTTAGTAGCGCAACTTAACCATAACGTCCCTTCAACAAAGGTTTTTTTACTGAATATATATATATATATATATATATATATATATATATATATATATATATATATATATATATATATATATATATTACACAGCCATGGTAGTGGCTGTGTAGTTATGGTTAAGTTGCTAATCCCATAGGAAGAGCACTTTTTGGGCGGCTTATAACTTCGCTCTCCCTGGACGAATCCTCACCAAACTTTGCAAAAAAAGTACATGGCCCACTCTGAATTTTTGGTGAGGTTTGGTCTAGGGGGGTGCAAAGTTATAGGGGGATCCCAACATTTCTTTTTTTCCATAGACTGAATGGGGAAAAAACTTTGCACATGCCTACAGCCCAAACCGCTGGACGGATTTTCACCAAATTTGCGTTAGGAGTAGCGGCTTGGTCCCGAAAGTGTGCTTTTGTGAATTTGGTGAACATCCGTCCAATATCTTTTTAAAAACAATCAAAAAGTAGGTATCAAAATATTTGTGATATCTGTGTCCACTCCGCGGGCACACTTCCCTGTTCGCTCCTCGGACAGGAAACCGATTGGCTGATCGGCTTGGGTCATGTCTGTGGACATGTGACATGTTCGCTGATTGGATGGTGAAGAGTGTGAAGTGCGTCAGATTGTTCAGATACACCTGCCATCTTGGATCCGCCGACTACGCGGTGGTGAACAGAGGCAAAATGTAATTTTGGGGAGTGTTTTGGTGTGCAAGAGTGTTAGGGAGAATTCTCTGTTTAGGCTGAATTTCCTAACCTAGTGAGTCCCCAGCAGCTTTGCTGGATTTCTGGAGTTTGTTTTTTTCATCCTGCCAAGAGTGAGACTCTTTTCCTCCCACTCTTGGACATGAATGTGGTTGATTTCGATGAATATCAATGTGTTCTATGGGCTCTTTTACTCCATAGGGCCTCATGTGTTTTGCTATGTATTTTACACCGCACCCTCCGTGCCGTAAAACTGGGGTGTCCTAGAGGATCCCCACCATAGACTCCATACCCTGGGACTGACTACTGTCTCCCAGGGCATGTAAAGTCACCATTGGCTTTACTAGACCTAAATTTACTAACAGAACTAGTACAAACCATCCTATTGTGGACGTACTGGTAGGGGTAATTCGATTACCCCTGGGTCTGTTGTTCGAGGGGGCACTGTCTCGTCCCCCCTCGTCGAGTTTTGGCTGGTGGCAGTGGATTCCACTTTTTATATTCGACCGCGAATATATTCCTATGGGTTCTTCCCATTGTTGGAGGCTAATACTTTTTCACATTAGTCTCTAACATACCGCCAGTTTATTTGTCTTAAATAAATCCACCAGTTGGTATTTTCTGCCAGAACTCGGTTTTTAAAATGGCGTATGTGTTCGCCTCTGTAACTCCGAACCAAAGTTTGAGCCCTTTGTTCCACTTTTGGCGGGCTTCTGCACAGAAGCCCTCCAGAGTGGTGCCATTCTGTCTGGGTACAAAAGGGGGTATGGGAGGGGGTTTAGGCACCTTGGACTGAGTTGCCTTGCCAACTCAAGTCGCACTCTGGTGTGATTGGCCCGAGTGGTGAGCCGCCCCGCTCACCACTTAGCATGTTTGATTGACAGCTAGGCTGAATGATTGGGGGTTTTCTGCATAAAAGCAGTGCTAAGAATCCGACGAGGGTAAAGCTGAGTCGACCTGCAACGACGACACCTACGGTGGAGCCGTGCTGAACCGTCTCACCACTTCCCAACGACAGAGGAGATGTCCTTGCTGGAGAGTCTTCTTCCCCTGACTGGTGGGAATAACCAGTCCCTTGCTTTTTCTTCGCTTCCAGGACGTCTAGTGGTCGAATTGCCCGTGCTGAGCACCCCGGCAACTGGATAGCCACTGACCACTGTACCGCGACCAAAAGGTGCTGTACCGCGACCAAAAGGTGGTGCCTTGTGACGGAGCACTCCGCGGCTGGTCTCTTCCCTGGTGGTGCAATGATCTTCAACTTTTCCTCGACAACGAGATCCTCTCATCTTCTGGCAAAGCCCCGACTTGCATCCACCACCAGGAACAACTGCCCCCGCCGGAGCTGTCTCTTCACTCTCAAGGTACTGTGTCCGCCTGGCTTCCCTTGAAACGGTTAGCGTGAGGTGTCTTAAATCCTTACCTTTCCATTGGGTCGCATCCAGACCTTCTTAATTTTTGTTCTAAACTGGTCCAACCTTTCTGTGGCATTTTGCTACAAAGGCTTGAAGTGCAATTCCACTTTGATACTATTGGGATATACCGCCTTGCCTCTCTCCGAGTGGGCCTGGCCTCTGAACTTTGTGATCTACAGTAGACCCTGCCTTGCTTGCCTTGCATTTGTTTCGTAAATGTGTTGGTACTGAGTTGGTTTCATACCCTGCCTTTTTCTCTCCCTTCCTAACAAATACTAGAGTGCCATCTAGGTTAAAGCATTCACCTCTGTCTGCAAATAAGTGGTGCCGTTGAACCTAAACTTGTCGAAATATTGTGATGGGATTGATATATACTTTTAGTAACTGTAATTGAAGTTGTTTGCCATATTAGTGCCAGTGTGTTTTTCATAGATGTGATTTTAAATAAATAATTATATATCTTTACACCCAAGCCCTGATCAGTGTCTGCTTGTTCGACTGTGTAAATTGCTCTATCCTATATACTCCAAATACGGCCTAACTCGTCTTGAGAGAAGTCTGGCTGCTCAGCCACAGCTACCAGTTAAATCTGGGTGGTGCAGACTGCTACCAATTGGGTTTACCACTAACTCCTGTAGTCTTAAACTTTTTGCAGTGGTCCCAGAGGGAACTGCACAGGTTTCTGCCTAACACTGGTGGCAGCGGCGGGATTTGTATCGAGTATACAGTTTAGAGTGCTTTTCAACACTTTAGGATAACTAACCACAAAGCTTAGCACTAAAAAGCAACTTTCTAAAAACTTGTCTACTATGGAAGTTTACAGTCAAGAGTCCTTGTCAGGAAAAAATACTGAGAGTTTGAGAGCTCTCTGTAGATAAGAGAATCTTTATGTAAGAGGCAAGAAAATAGAACTAATAGCAAGATTGCTGGAAAACCAAAGTCTGGGTACTGGTTCAGAGGAACCAACTTCTCCAGCAAATGTTGATAACAGTAATGGTGTTGATCTAAATCAAAGTTCTGATGATAGTGATGAAGAGGCTGAAGAGGAAGGAGAGGCTAATGAAACTGTCTCCCCTGCTCCTCTGTCTGCCTTACCAGCTGAACCTACTGGGCCTATATCAGGTCCCACACTAAGTCCTCATTTCCTTGAACTAGAAAAAATGAAAATAGACTTGGAATTCAGAAGGATTACTGCTCAAACCGAACAGAAACACCAAGAAATGCAAAAATTCTTAGGCTCAGAGAAATGGAGCTCAAGCATGAGTTAGAAATGAAAAAGTTGTCTGTTGAAACTGCTTCTGTCTCTGGCTCCTCTAGAAGTTCCAGTCCCAAAAGACCCTGGATGCCTAAGGAATTAATTGGTATGTATGAACCAAAGTTGGATGTGTTGGATTGGCTGAGTTTGTTTGAGTACAATCATGGGCTCCAGAACAGCAGATGTAATGATCTACTTACCTGGTTGTTCTGTAGGCTCCCCCCGGTTGCAACTGATGTGGTAATGGAGTTGGGGGAGGAGGATAGGAAAGATTATGAAAGTGTGAAACTAGCTTTGATAGCTAGATTTGGGAAGACCCCTTCCCAGTATCTTAAGATGTTTAGATCTGTCAAAAAGCATGATGGTACCCCTTGGGCTACCTGGGTGAGTGAAGGGTTGAAAACTTAGAGGGATGGATTAAGGGTTACAAGGTGAACACTTATGAGGGTATGAAGAATCTTTTTATGTTGGAGACTATTTATGATGCCTGTTCTCCTGAGCTCAGACAGCACTTGGCTGATTCGAAGGAATTGGATTCCAGGAAGCTAGCTAAGGCTGCTGACTTGTGGGTTGCCAACAGGGCTACTCATAAGGATTCTGGGGCAACTCAGAAAAAGGATGAGGGAAAACAGCCTAAAAAAGACTCAAAAGAGAATTCTAATAACTCAAATTCCAAAGAGGGCCCCAAACAAAACCATAAGGGTTAGCCACAAGGAAAACCACAGCAGAATAGTGTATCTTCTGGTGCCAAACCAGAGGGAGGCCAGAACAAGCCACCATTCCAGAAAGCATTTGGAAAATGCTTTGTTTGTGGCTCTACTGACCATGTGAAAGGAGATCCCAGATGCAAGGGTAAACCTTCAGGGGTCCAGCTTGTCTCCTTAGCCTTCGCTCCAAAGAAGGAAGTCCAAATGGCAAGTGGAAACTTTTACTGCTGGCTGATGAACCCATTGGAGTCTCAGCCAGTGTTTCTTTAGTGTCTCTGGGTTTGTGGGAACAACAGAATTTAGATGTCTGTAATTCTATCCCCGATAATACTAAAGAGTATTATAAGGACAGTGTCCAGGTGAATGGGCAGGAGACTCCTGCCATTAGAGACACTGGGGCCAGCATAACTGTGGTGGATACATCTTTTTTTCAGCCTGAGGATGTTACTAAGGCACCCAAACGCCTCACCAAGTTAGCTGGAGGGCCTGTGCAGATGCTTCCCCAATTACCAGTTCTCATCCAGTGAAACTACATGACTGTGAAGATACCTGTTAGCATAGAAAGTGAGGTACCAGGACGCATTCTGTTGGGTAACGATTTAAAAACTCTCGGAGTGTTGTCTCATACCCCCAGACCTCCTAGTAAAGGAGTTATAGGAGCTAACCAGACCTGCAAGGGAGAGAACCATGAGAGGTACTCCCGAGGAGATGATGAAGAAGGATATCACTCCTGCTTCACTGGATTTGTCAGCTGCTGTCTCAAAGAAATCAGAAGCGAAAGGGAAACCTAAAACTTCTATACCGAAACCAGCAGCCAGCACTTCAGTGCAGCCAACAAGGACTTCCTCTCGGTTGTCCACAGTTACACCCGTAACTCCCCCTCCAGCTGAGGCTGAGACGGTGGTACAACCCTGTGTGGTAGAATTAGACTCTGAGGAAGAGCTAATGGAAGGCCAGGAACTCATTGGAGATCTGGATCCTGTTGACCATCCTGAGCTGCAGTCTTTACTGGGAGAAGTTGGACCCAACAGGGCAGACTTCAGTAAGGGACAGAGGGAATGTCCAACTCTAGAATGTCTTCGCCACCAGGCAGAAGCTCAGGCTGAAGGGCAAGAGCCTGGGAAATACAGGTTGCACTGGGAAGATGGCCTCTTCTACAGTGAACCGACCGAGTCTGCACCTGGAGACTACAAATGGCTTGTAGTACCCCAAGAGAACAGGCAACAGTTCTTGCAGTTAGCCCACGAGATTCCTTTGGCTGGTCACTTGAGTTTCAAGAAGACTAAGGAAATGCTCTCTCTCTACTTTTATTGGCCAAAGATGGGGGCCGAAGTAGAAAAACACTGCAGGAGCTGCCACACCTGCCAGACCTCTGGTAAGGTTGGCTCCAAGAATGTGGCACCTTTAGTACCTCTCCCAGTTGTGGGAGTCCCATTTGAGAGAGTAGGGATTGACATTGTTGGTCCCCTTGATCTTCCAACCTCCTCAGGCAACAGGTTTATACTTGTTGTAGTAGACCATGCTACTAGGTATCCTGAGGCCATTCCTATGAGGACTGTTACAGCTCCGGCTGTGGTTAAGGCCCTCCTTGCTATTTTTACCAGGGTCGGGTTTCCTAAGGAAGTAATCTCTGACAGGGGGTCAAACTTTATGTCCCACTACATGAAAGCCATGTGGAAAACCTGTGGAGTTACTTACAAGTTCTCAACTGCTTACCACACACAAACCAATGGGTTGGTAGAAAGGTTCAACCGAACCATGAAGAAAATGATAGGTGCTTTAGAGGAACCCCTTAAACGGAAGTGGGACCTTCTACTGCCATGCCTTCTCTTTGCTTATAGAGAAGTCCCTCAGGAGGGAGTAGGTTATTCTCCCTTCGAGCTTCTCTATGGTCATCCCGTCAGAGGTCCATTGGCCCTGATTAAGGAGGGGTTGGAGAGTGCTTCTTCCCCCAAGCCAGTCAGAGTGACTGACTATGTGATAGGTCTCCAGAGGAGAATGTCACACATAATGGCGGAAGCAAGTAATAACTGGAAAGCTGGATAAGCATTGGTCAAGCACTGGAATGATCAAAAGGCTAACATGGTTGAGTTCACTCAAGACCAGCTAGTTCTCGTTATGATCCCAACAAGGCAGAGGGCCTTGCAAGACAAATGGATGGGACCCTCCAGAGTTGTAGGTAAACTTGGAGAGGTCAACTATCTCGTGGACTTGGGCAATCCCAAGGAGGCTCCGACAGTCTTCCACACCAACCGACTCAAAGCGTATGTCTCAAGACCTGATGTATGAGCGTTGCTTCTAGCATCATCAGAGGAAGAAGAAGAGAGTGAAGCTCTTCCAGATCTCCTCAGAGGCTTACCTTTAGATGAAAAGATTGAAGGAGTAAATCTCTCTTCAAATCTGACACCTGAGCAACAAGAAGAGTGCAAATCTATGTTGAATCAGTTTGCCTCTCTGTTCTCACTTTCACCAGGCTTGACCCCTTGGGGCCAGCATGACATACTCACTGGTGACTGTCTGCCAGTCAAAAGCAGAGGATACCGAATGTCAGAAAATGTACGAACCCACATCAAAGGTGAGGTCAGCAAGATGCTTGATCTCAGGGTAATAGAGCCCTCTACTAGTCCATGGTCTAGCCCAGTTGTGTTAGTACCAAAGGCAGGATATAAAGAACTTAGATTCTGTGTGGATTATAGAGCTCTTAATGCAGTCACCAAGACTGATGCCCACCCTTTGCCAAGAACAGATGAGTTGGTGGATAGACTTGGTTCAGCCAAGTTCCTCAGCACATTTGACTTGACGTCAGGCTATTGGCAAATAGCCCTGACCGACCATGCCAAGGAGAAAACTGCATTTTCTACCCCAGCTGGCTTATACCAGTTTAAGGTAATGCCTTTTGAATTGAAAAATGCACCTGCTACATTTCAACGGATGGTAAACCAGGTTCTGAATGGGATGGAGGACTTCTGCATGGCATACTTGGATGACATAGCAGTGTTCAGCAATTCCTGGGAAGAACATGTAACCCACCTAAGAGATGTTTTGCAGGCTGTTGGACGAGCTAATCTGACCATAAAGGCGAGTAAATGCCAAATTGGACAGAGTAAGGTAGTCTATCTTGGACATGAGGTAGGAGGTGGAGAAATAAGGCCTTTGCTCAGTAAGATTGAAGCTGTGCAAAATTGGGCAACACCTACTACTCAGACCCAGGTGAGAGCCTTCTTAGGTCTCACTGGATATTACAGGAATTTCATTGAGAACTATGGGACCATAGCTTCTCCTCTGAATGTCATCTCCTCTCCAAAATTCCCTATGAAGGTTAGATGGAACGAGGAGTGCAATCAGGCCTTTGAAAACCTGAAAAAGGCTCTTTGCCAAGCCCCAGTACTCAGAGCTCCTGATTACCACCAAACTTTCATTGTGCAGACAGATGCTTCAAATGTAGGAATAGGTGCAGTACTCAGGCAACTGGATGGGAAAGGTAGGGAGCACCCCGTTTACTTCATCAGCCGCAAGATGAAGGATCCTGAAACAAGGTGGGCAACAATCGAAAGAGAGTGCTTTGCTATCGTGTGGGCTCTGAAGAAGTTTAGGCCATACTTGTATGGTTCTACTTTTGTCATTCAGACTGACCACCAACCCTTGAGATGGTTAATGCAAATGAAAGGGGAAAACCCAAAACTACTTAGATGGTCAATCTGCCTACAAGGGTTTGATTTCACCATTGAGCACAGGTCAGGGTGTCACCACCAAAATGCTGATGGTCTCTCTAGGATGTATGCCATCGACTAGAGGTATGAGATTCATCCAGGAGTGGATTGAATCCTCCTGTGCCTTAGTCTGGGGGGGGGGGCAAGTGTTGGGGAGAATTCTCTGTTTAGGCTGAATTTCCTAACCTAGTGAGTCCCCCAGCAGCTTTGCTGGATTTCTGGAGTTTGTTTTTTTGCATCCTGCCAACAGTGAGACTCTTTTCATCCCACTCTTGGACATGAATGTGGTTGATTTCGTTGAATGTCAATGTGTTCTATGGGCTATGGGGTCTTTTACTCCATAGGGCCTCATGTGTTTTGCTATGCGTGTTACACCGCACCCTCCGTGCCGTAACACTGGGGTGTCCTAGCGGATCCCCACCATAGACTCCATACCCTGGGACTGACTACTGTCTCCCAGGGCATGTAAAGTCACCATTGGCTTTACTAGACCTAAATTTACTAACAGAACTAGTACAAACCATCCTATTGTGGACGTACTGGTAGGGGTAATTCGATTACCCCTGGGTCTGTTGTTCGAGGGGGCACTATCCCATCCCCCCTCGTCGAGTTTTGGCTGGTGGCAGTGGATCCTACTTTTTATATTCGACCACGAATATATTCCTATGGGATTCTTCCCATTGTTGGAGGCTAATACTTTTTCACATTAGTCTCTAACATACCGCCGGTTTATTTGTCTTAAATAAATCCACCGGTTGGTATTTTCTGTCAGAACTCGGTTTTAAAAATGGCGTATGTGATCGCCTCTGTAACTCCAAACCAAAGGTTGAGCCCTTTGTTCCACTTTTGGCAGGCTTCTGCACAGAAGCCCTCCAGAGTGGTGCCATTCTGTCTGGGTACCACAGGGGGTGTGGGAGGGGGTTTAGGAACCCTGGACTGAGTTGCCTTGCCAACTCAAGTTGCACTCTGGTGTGATTGGCCCAAGTGGTGAGCCGCCCCGCTCACCACTTAGCATGTTTGATTGACAGCTAGGCTGAATGAATGGGGGTTTTCTGCATAAAAGCACGGCTTTTGGGACTGGAACTTGAGAAGTCGCCACAGGACCTAAGAATCTGACGAGGGTAAAGCTGAGCCGACCTGCAACAACGACACCTCCGGTGAAGCCCTGCTGAACCGACTCACCACTTCCCAACGACAGAGGAGATCTCCTTGCTGGAGAGTCTTCTTCCCCTGACTGGTGGGAACAACCAGTCCCTTGCTTTTTCTTCGCTTCCAGGACGTCTAGTGGTCGAATTGCCCGTGCTGAGTACCCCGCCAACCGGATAGCCACTGACCACTGTACCGCGACCAAAAGGTGGTGCCTTGTGACGGAGCACTCCGCGGCTGGTCTCTTCCCTGGTGGTGCAATGATCTTCAACTTTTCCTCGACGACGAGATCCTCTCATCTTCTGGCAAAGCCCCGACTTGCATCCACCACCAGGAACAACTGCCCCTGCCGGAGCTGTCTCTTCACTCTCAAGGTACTGTGTCCGCCTGGCTTCCCTTGAAACGGTTAGCGTGAAGTTTCTTAAATCCTTACCTTTCCATTGGGTCGCCTCCAGACCTTCTTAACTTTTGTTCTAAACTGGTCCAACCTTTCTGTGGCATTTTGCTACAAAGACTTGAAGAGCATTTCCACTTTGATACCATTGGGACATACCGCCTTGCCTCTCTCCGAGTGGGACTGGCCTCTGAACTTTGTGATCTACAGTAGACCCTGCCTTGCTTGCCTTGCATTTGTTTCGTAAAAGTGTTGGTACTGAGTTGGTTTCATACCCTGCCTTTTTTTCTCCCTTCCTAACAAATACTAGAGTGCCATCTAGGTTAAAGCATTCACCTCTGTCTGCAAATAAGTGGTGCCGTTGAACCTATACTTGTCAAAATATTGTGATGGGATTGATATATACTTATAGTAACTGTAATTGAAGTTGTTTGCCATATTAGTGCCAGTGTGTTTTTCATAGATGTGATTTTAAATAAATAAATATATATCTTTACACCCAAGCTCTGATCAGTGTCTGCTTGTTCTACTGTGTAAATTGCCCTATCCTGTATACTCCAAATACGGCCTAACTCGTCTTGAGAGAAGTCTGACTGCTCAGCCACAGCTACCAGGTAAATCTGGGTGGTGCAGACTGCTACCAATTGGGTTTACCGCTAACTCCTATGGTCTTAAACTTATTGCAGTGGTCCCAGAGGGAACTGCACAGGTTTCTGCCTAACAAAGAGTGCTTGGGGGGGTTTGGGGAGTAAGAGTATTTGTTTAGGTGGCAGGTGCCCCTGATGTGTTTGCCATGCCCACGCTGTCCGGGATGTCCGTAATTAGTCAAAATGAGGGGTGTCCTAAGGACACTATTCCCATCCGTGCTGTCCGCAGGCATGTTGAAACTGTTCTAAGGACACAGGCGGTGTCTGCGGACATAAAAATGCCCATATGGCATAGTTAAAATGTTTGATTCTATGGGTGTGATCTATGGGTGTGATATGCTGTGGTGGTTGTGGCCAGGGCCTAGAGTCTTGGGTGCATTGCCGAAGGCTGTAGGCCGTAGATCACACCCATAGAATCGAATATCTATCAAATATTTGCAAATCTACAGTTTGTGTACTGTTTGATTTGTATAGTTTGTATGTGAAGTTTTGGCTACGTCATGTCATTAAGATTGTAGAGTTTGGTAACAAGCACTGCAGTATAACATATCCATGGAAGTAAACATTTTGTATTGTGGTGTATGGTTAGATGTTTGCTTCAATGGTTCTGTTATGCAGCAGTATTTATGCGTTCTATTAGAATATACTTACTGTTTGATTTTTTGTGATTGGATATATGTTTTTCATGAGTTGGGTAACTGGAGCAGATATTCTTTTTCAATTTCTGTGATAAAAGAAAAGATCATGTTAGTGTAGGTATTTTATAAAGACTTATCACATTGAAAAATAGTCATTTCAGCTTTTTTCGACCGTCATATTTAGTAGTTTACAAACCATTGTACAGTGCAATTTGCTCAGTTTCTGTGTTTGTTTTTTAAATCAATGGGTCTGTGGAACAAACAAATCCATGTTGGATTAAAAAAACCTTTTTTTGTTATGCTACAGTATATTTTTTTGTTTGTTTTCAGTGTTCAATTGTTGTTTCTGGCCAATGTTGGCTTGTTGCAGATTGTTAGATACCTGTTGTCAAATTCTAACTGGTTATAGTTTTTTATTTATATTCTCAAGTTGCTAATCTATCTGTTGGGTTGTTGCAGATTCTTGGGGCAGTTAAATACATGTTGGCGTATTCTGTTTATTTCTTTTTATAATTTAATGTTATTGATTTATTTGTTTGGTTGTTGCAGAATTTTGGGCCAGTTAGATACCTGTTGGCGTATTGTAGCTGTTTATATTTTTCTAATTGAAGTTGTATTAATGTTTATGCACAGATTAGTTATTGGTGGTATTGATTTATTTGTTTGGTTGTTGCAAAGTCTTGGGGCAGTTAGATACCTGCTGGCGTATTCTAACTGTTTATTTCTTGTTATATTTCAGTGGTATTGATTTATCTATTTGGTTGTTGCAAAATCCTCGGGCAGTTAGATACCTGTTGGCGTATTTTAACTGTTTATCGTTTTTTAATTGAAGTTTTATTAATGTTTATGCATAGATTAGTTATTAGTGGTATTGATTTGTTTGTTTGTTGAAAAATCTTGGAGCAGTTCGATACCTGTTGGCGTATTCTAACTGTTTATAGTTTTCTAATTAAAGTTTTGTTAATGTTTAAGTACATATTAGTTATTAAATGTTGGTTTTAAGAAGATTAAATAAGCGTTTGTAAGGTTTGCTGGTAATCTCTGCTTTAGAGTAATGGTACTATCATTACATTGGAACCATCCACATTTCTTTTTTATATATGCAGCGTAGTGACCTGCATTGGTTGTGGCTCCTGCATGGTAGATTATACCTATTGTTTTGAAGGTTTTCTTACCAAGTGATACTTGACCATGTGTGGATCCAGCCAGCTTGCAGTTTGTTTTGGTACCATCTGCATTGTAATGTATAAGCATTAGTATTAACTATTTACTATGTGTTTGTATTAGTAAGGTGGAGCGATTATCTGAACTGCAGGTAGTACATCATCTACCATTCTTTGCATTTGGTAGAAGTTGCTGAAATGGAACAGATTCACAATTAGGTATGGATACATACACAAAGCGCTCATTAGGGATTTGTTCCTCTGCCACATTGTTGCAGAGAGTGCATGTATGTTTCCACATGTATGAAATCTGGACAATTTCATTCATAGCTATGTTTTTGTTTTCCTAGTACTTGTAGTAAGAACATTAGACATTCTTGTGAATCTTCTTGTGAGTTTATAGTGAATTTCACCATTCCAGCACAGTAGTCCAATTCTTGCTTATTCCATGAACACTGTATGTGTTGTCAGGATTGTTGGTTGCGTTTCTATGAAGGACTAACATTTGCAAACACAATTGGTCTGTACTGTGTAAGTAAATGTTGTCAACAATTGGTGGCAATTGAAATAGAATATTGATTGCTACATTTGCGTAGCAATTTGCACTAGTTATATTTGAAAATTTGAATGGACCAGGTAGTTCTGTGTCCAAGTCATTTTTTCAGAGTGTGTGTTTCTTCTTTGAAGAAGTACCTGAGTTACTTTGAGTAATAGATTCTTCTTTGGTTGTGGTAATTGATGAAGTATTAACTTGTTTTACTCTCTTTGGAGGATTTGCTGTGAGATCCTGTTGCATTTCTGTTTGAATAAGTTTTCGTTTACAACGTTTTCCTTTTTGTGGAACAGGATATGTTTTTAGATGGGTGGTGTATAGTGAACATAGTCTATTGTATTCTAAAATGCAAGGAATAACAGCGTTTACTTTACTTGCATCAAAGTTGATTATAAATAGACTGTCAAGTGTACATAAGCGTGATAGTGCTACATAGCTAATGCCTTCTTTAAAGACTGTGTTCCAAATATCTATCAATGCTTTATCTAGGGTAAGACCTTGTGATTTGTGAATGGTGACTGCGTATGCTAGAGTTAGAGAAAATTGTTCTCTGTGTACATACATATCTTTGAAGAGAAGGAATCTAGCTGTTGAGCGTCCTATCCGTTTTACTTCTGAAAGTTTGTCAAGGAGTATATTGACAAACTGAATTTTGTTGTCACGTGGGTATGTTTGAAAGCCAACAACTGTACCCAGTGCTCCATTAACTAGTCCTTGGTCCACGTCAAGGTTACGTTTAAGCATTACTCTGCAATTTAAGGATAATTTTAACATCTTTTCTAAGCCTGCTGTGTTTGAGATTGATTTTTCTAAATTATTTAGTCTTGTTGTGGCTTGGTCACACATGGGTAGTGTCATACCATGTACATCTAGTTTGTCTGTGGCGCTAATTTCCATTATTGGTTGCATTTCTTTACTTAACATTATTTCATTGAATTTGAGACAGCTTGCAAGAGTTGGCATTAAGGCCATACAATTGACATTTTTGTGGGCTAATTGTTCCATAACATCTGTAGCACATGCATTATCGCCATAAAGTGCATTAATGTGCCGGGTTTTCAATGTTGCTTCTGCTTCTTTAGAAAGTATACCAACTCTCAAACTTTTTAAAATGTTGGCATAAGTGAGATCTGCAGATTGGCGCATGTTTTCTGTTAATTCTCTGTATTGGAAATGTTGCCAAAGGTTGACATTTGCAATGCTGTAACAGTTTTACGGCAGAGTTTGTGCCCTAATGTTTTCAAAATAGGTTCACCTTTTACTGGTGTTAATTGAAGCAGATCTCCAAAAACAATAATGTGTTTTCCTGCAAAGAGCTCTTCATAGTGTGTTTTGAGTACTTCTTGTAATCTGAGGTAAATCTGTCTTTGAAAAGAAGGAATCGAGCTGTTGAGCACCCTATCCTTTTTACTTCTGAAAGTTTGTCAAAGAGAATATTGACAAACTCAATGTTGTTGTCACGTGGGTATGTTTGAAAGCCAACAACTGTACCCAGTGCTCCATTAACTAGTCCTTGCTCCACGTCAAGGTTACGTCTAAGCATTACTCTACAGTTTAAGGATAATTTTAATATTTTCTCCAAACCAGCTGTGTTGGAGATAGAATTTTCTAATGTTTTTGCAGGCCGATTCATGGAATTAATGTGTGCCGAAAATCACTGCGCAAGTGTGCGAAAGCGTGCGAATCGCAGCGCAAGCACGAAAATCACAGCACAAGCCTGCAAAAGTCGCGCACATCGATTCATGGAAGTCCGTGCACATGTAAATCCTAGGATATGCGCTAAAATCATGCGTGGTGCACGCGGGCGCACACATCATCAAACGGCGTGCGCTACGTGCACAGCGAAAGCGCACATAGCGCGGCGCGCACAACAAAAGTGGGCAGAACACGGGGCGTAACACGCAGAATGGGGAACAACGCGTGAAAATGTGGGCCTTACGGGGGAAGTGCAGGAGGTAAATGCACGGAATGCCCACACGCGCGCCTACAAAACGTATTAATGGAATCGAACAGGGGAAACGCGTGCGCCAAAAAAGACGCGCTAATCCGGAAACACGTACGCCAGCAGGAAGCAGGCATACGCGGCCGCGTGCAGCATAAAAGTGCACGCAAACATCAAACAAGCTCAGCCACTATGATGAATATACCATTCCTCGCAGCAGTGGTCGTGGGACACCGCAGGAGGAGGAGGATAGCCATGCCCAAAATTTTTACACCCAGGACCAGCCTTTTTGGGATGGCTGATGACCAGGTGTATGGGAGGTATAGGTTCCCACCACACATAATACTCGATCTGGTGAGTGAGTGGGAGGATGACCTCACATCACCCTCCCTGTGCTCCCAAGCACAGAGCCCCTTGGAAAAAGGTGCTCAATGTACTGCACTTCTTGGCCACTGGTTCATTTCAGCGGACAAGTGTCATAGTGGGGGGTGTCACAGGCAACACAGTCACGCTGCCTACACCAGGTGTTGGCCATTATGACTGCACGTTCTTCAGTCCGCACGCACATATACATGCCCAGAACACCTGCAGAAAGGTGCTAGGTCCCAAAGTGCTAGGTGCCATTGATGCACCCATGTGGCTCTACGTCCTCCCAGAGCAACTGAGCACATCTATAGAAACCGCAAGCACTGGCATTCCATCAACGTGCAGGTAGTATGTGATGCCAAGGGAATCATCACGTCAGTATATGCCACCTATCCAGGGTCCACCCATGACAGTTTCATGTTCAGAATGTCACCCCTAAACCGGGACCTAGAAGCTGGGCGGCATGGTGATACATGGCTGCTTGGTGAGTTTAAATGCCTCTGCACATGCATGCATGTCAGATACTGAGTAATGTCACAACCCCACTAATGATACCCATCATCACCTCCCCAGGGGACAGTGCCTACCCTCTGAGCACCCACATGATGAGGCCAATTCGGAACCCCACCACACCACCCGAGGCAAGATACAACACAGCCCATATTGCAACCCGGGGCATAGTGGAGCGCACATTCGGAGTGCTCAAGTCACGCTTTCGCTCCCTTGACTACTCTGTGTTACTCACCGGTGAGATGAGTGCGTGGAACCGGGGAGTATCCAAAACCCAGGAAGTTGCTTGAAGAGCTTTGGGTAGGGCCTCTACCCAAGCCTCCTCTCTATGAGGGAATAAGACCTTCAAAATGATATGACCACTTGCTGTATTTAACCAGACAAGGGGACTGATCACCCAGAAGGGCGGGGAGAAAGCGCACCGCCACAAACCAGGCTGTAAAGGACGAATAACAAGTGAGTAACACGAAGATAACAGTTGTCCCCTGTAAGCCTTACTAACTGATGTAATACCTGGGCTTTTTCCCCCCGTAGGATAGAAGAACAGCACAATTCGGGAATCACCTAGGAATATAACAAGACTTAGTATCTAACTGGCTTAAACTAAGACACAATTCAAGAGGTGGACAGGATCTTACCAGTGGAGACTGAATGGAGGATTTGAGTAGCTTAGAACACAACGACAGGGATAAAATAAGAAAAAGGAAATGTTAGTAGGAGGATGCTAATACCCGGGCGGCACGAGAGTCGCACTGGATTCAGGATGGTGCACAGCTGCAGAGCGTCCTTGAGTGCACGGATTAACCAGGGGCTTTCCAAATGTTCCGTTTGTGAAGCAAAAAGTCTTACCACTGATGAATGAAGGATGATGACAGCAACCAGTCGGGATGGCAGTTCCAGGGAAGGTAAGTGGAAGGCAGGTAAGGTTTGGCGCGATGCAGAACAGCCAGTCGGGATGGCTATTCCTGAGATAGGAAGTCGAAGGCAGGCAAGGTCTGGTACACTAGCGGACAATAACAAAGACAGACTTTTTCTAGCGGGGTCCGTGAAGCAAAACAGGTTCGGTACACGGGAAGGCAGTTCAATAAGGGTATTCCAAAATAGAGGGTCCAGTAAACAGTCCGAGTCGAATCCGTAAGAACAAGGAGGTTTTCAGCTATTGAAGATGGAGCTTCTAAATGCCGGGAGTAGCTGTAAACAGAAGCGGCGCCCTGGCTGTCTCCATGGACTAAATCAGTGAGAGAGGCGGGGCAAGCCAATGCGAGGCTCTACCGGCAAACTACCGTACGGAGCCAGGTTTGCTGGAGAATGTAGTTTTTTGATTCGCTAACTTCCACGGCAGCTGCCATCGTGCACGAAATGGGGCAGCATAATGCCGAATTCTTTTGGGGAGTGCCACAAATCTCCTCTTCATTCTGGTAGTTGCACTAGGAAGTCGAAGTGCTAGAGGAGCAGGTGGCTGGGTTTTGCGCACAGAGGGGGGTGAACGACGACCCATAACAGCATCCGCCCCCAAAGACGGCGGCAACCCCTTGCGGGCATGGAAACGCCGCAGGAGTACAGGCGAGTGGATGTTACACAATGGTTCCCAGGACCTATCCTCAGGACCATACCCTTTCCAATCGACCAGATAAAAGGGCCGACCCCTGTGGAGCTGGAAGTCCAATATATCGGCAACCTCATATTCATCTTCGCCATCCACGCGGATAGCGCAAGGTCGCGTAGGTAGGCGCGTGGAAGGAAGGCAAGGCTTGAGGAGACTAACGTGGAAAACAGGATGCAGTTTCCACAAAGTTGGTAAAGAAAGACGCATCGCCACAGGATTCAAAACCTCCGTAATGGGAAAAGGACCCACACATTTCGGGAGCAGCATACGTTTGCCAGGAATACGAAGATTACGCGTAGACAGCCAAACTTTCATGCCCACTTTGTATTCAGGAGCTGCAGTCCTATGCCGGTCAGCGTATTTCTTTGCTCTCACCTGTGCAAGAAGAAGATGGGATCGAACACCCTCACGGACTGAGTCCAATTCTCTTACACAATCCTGAGCGGCCGGGTTGTCAATGGGGAGTGCCGGATCCAAGGGCAGAGAACGTGGATGGAATCCATACAAGGCAAAAAACGGTGATACACCCGAGGCACAGTGTACCGAATTATTGTAGGAAAATTCGGCAGGGGCGAGCGTCTCTAACCAGGTAGACTGAAATTGGAGACACAGGCATCGGAGGAACTGTTCCAAAGTGGTGTTAGCCCTCTCAGTCTGTCCATCGGTTTGCGGATGGTATGCAGAGCTGAAACGATCGTCGATGTGCAATGAAGAAGTCAAAGCCCTCCAAAAGCGAGAAGTAAACTGAGGGCCACGGTCCGATACTATGATAGAGGGAAGTCCAAAGAAACGAAAGACATGTTTGAGAAACAAAGAAGCCAGGACGGGGGCCGAAGGTAACCCCGAGCAGGGAACAAACAGAGCCATCTTGGAGAAGTAGTCGATGACAACCCAGACGGTATCATAACCGCTTAGAGGAGGCAGATCCACGATGAAATCCATGGAAACCATATACCATGGTTTATGTGGCACCGGAAGGGGTCGCAAAAGGCCCACAGACTTGGATCTTGAGACCTTGCATTGAGCACACACTGAGCAAGAGGCCACGTAATCGATGATATCCCGGGACATTGACGGCCACCAAGCCCAACGTCGCAGCGCCTCCAACGTCTTTTGCTGCCCCGGATGGGCCGCCATCAAGGAATCGTGTGACCAGGCTAAAGCTCGAAGACGTGCTTCTCCAGGAGGTACAAAGAGACGACCCTGAATATAAGGCAAGCCTTGTACGATGTCGAGATTCAAAGATTCACATTCCTCATCATTTGAGGTCACCCAAGATGATATAAAGGCACGGAGCGAAGGCTGAGGAGTGCAGGCACAAACCACCCTTTCAGGTAACAGCAGGGGACGATCAGCCCTAGAAACACAGGAACCGTGGGATAACCTTGAAAGAGCGTCAGCACAGGCATTGAGGCGAGCCGGTCTATATGTGATGACGAAGTTAAACTGGGAAAAGAATAGATGCCAACGAGCTTGTCGGGCCGTAAGGCACTTCATAGATTTGAAGGCAAGGAGGCTACGATGATCCGAATAGACGGTAACCTGATGACGGGCCCCCAACAGATGATGGCGCCATTCCGCAAAGGCATCTCTGATGGCTAATAACTCACGTTCTGTGATGGGATAATTGCGTTCATAAGGGGTCAATTTCCTGGAAAAATATGCCACTGGATGGATTTCTCCTGAATCGGGACATTCTTGTGACAGTACTGCCCCAACAGCTGAACCGGAGGCGTCTGCCTCCACTAGGAAGGGAAGGAGAGGGTCTGGGTGTTGCAAGACCGGTGCTGTCGAAAAGGCGGTTTTCAGGATTTCAAAGGCCCGCTGCGCCTCCGGATTCCATGCATATGGTTTCTTGGAGCTGGTCAGTGCTGTTAAAGGAGAAGAGATCAACGAGAACGAATGGATGAACCGTCGATAAAAATTGGAGAACCCCAAGAAGGACTGCAGTGCTTTAACTGAGGCAGGAACGGGCCATTCCAGAATCGCTTTAACCTTAGAGTGACTCATACGAATGCCACGACTGGTCAAGTCATAACCAAGAAATTCCACCTCGGCGGAATTAAACACACACTTCTCTGCCTTGACGTACAGGTGGTTCTCCCTCAACCTCTGTAACACAAGACGCACATGTACGCAGTGATCTTTCATAGATGATGAGTAGATGAGGATATCATCTAGATAAACTATGACAAATTGATCCAGATAATCATGGAAGACGTCATTCATAAAGGCCTGGAAGGTGGCCGGGGCATTACAAAGTCCAAACGGCATCACTAAGTATTCGAATAAGCCATACCGTGTCTTAAAGGCAGTCTTGCACTCGTCCCCTGCTCTAATCCGAACGAGATTATAGGCCCCCCTGAGGTCAAGTTTAGTGAACACCACTGACGAACCAAGTTGATCCAGAAGCACTGATATCAGCGGGAGAGGGTACTGATTTTTTACCGTAACATTATTCAATGCCCTGTAATCTATACAAGGGCGCAAGTCCCCCTCCTTCTTAGGGACAAAGAATAATTGAGATTCCGCTGGGGATTTGGAAGGCCTAATAAAGCCCGTGGCCAAGGCTTTATCTATGTATTCTTTCAGAACCTTGTCTTCTGGTAAGGTAAGGGAATAGACTCTTCCGGATGGTATCTTGGCCCCAGGTAACAGGTCTATTGGACAATCATAGGTCCTATGAGGCGGTAATCGATCTGCCCTGCCCTTATCGAACACATCCCGAAAGGATTCGTATTCAGAAGGGATGTCCTTACTAGCGTCATGAACGATGGCACCTATGACAGACAAGGAAGCCACCAGAGCTTGACAGGAAGACTCCGGGCATACATACGTATCCTGAAAGCAGTTTTCATTACACTCCAAAGAAGGGAATCGAACACTTTTCTTTACCCAATCAATAGCAGGGTTGTGGTGTTGCAACCATGGAATACCCAATATGACCTGGTATTGAGGAGCTTTGATTAGATCGAATGAAAGCGATTCCACATGTCCGTCTTCGGTCTGCATGCTGACAAGGGAGGTGTTCTGTGTAACCAAACCGGATACCAAAGTTGTACCGTCCACAGTATGGACCCTCTCGGGTTGAGACTTTGGTAGAATGGGCACTTTGTTTTTTGCAGCGTAGTCAAAGTCCATATAGTTCCCCGTAGCTCCTGAGTCTATAATAGCCACGGAGGGGAACGTAGCGTCTTCGGCCGTGGTAAATAACACAGGAAGACTGACAGGAGCAGACAAAAAACCCTGTGAGTCCAATGAAGACACTCCCGGCGAAGGGACTCTATCTATCGCCGGGATTTGGCGTTTCCCGCCTTTTTGACCGGTCTTTTGGGACAGTCTTTCAACTGATGTTCTGAAGAACCACAATACATGCACAAATTATGTGAACGTCGATATTCACGTTGGGCTTGAGTCAAAGGACCCCTCACCGCCCCTATCTGCATGGGTTCTGGAATCGAAAGAGGAGGAGTCACTACGTCTGCTGGAACGGGGGTAAGGATTGATGTTTTACGTTCTCCTCTTCTTTCAGACCTTCGGGCATCTATTTGCAACACCAAATCTAATAATTCACCGAAGGAGGTCGGAACGACCGGTACTGTGGCTAGGATGTCTTTTAGTTCTTCGGACAACCCCTGGTAGAATACGGCTGATTTCTTCTCTTCAGGCCAGTCTGTTTCAACAAATCCAGGTCCGATGCTTGAGATTTGTAACGGTTATCAAAAACCTTATTCATGGCCAATATAAGTTCGTCACAGTCATAGAGGATGTAGCTGTTGGACTCAAGTAAAGGGTTGGCCCACGCAGCCGCTGTACCCCCAAGATGGGAAAGAATAAAGGCTGCCTTGGTGGTAGAGTTTGGAAAGGCGGTGGGCCGACACAAAAAATGCAATTTGCATTGATTCATGAAGGTCCGATATTGTTTTGGATCTCCCGTAAAGCGTTCCGGAGGGGCCAACGGGAATTGAGTGGCCATCAAAACCGGGGTCGCAGAGAACCCAGAGGGGGTAGCTGAAGGTAGACCGGAACCTGAAGCGGCCGCACCCGCCATGTCTACCACGAGTGTCGGGGGGTTTTGAATACTCCGTAAGCTGTCGATCCTTTGATGCATGGCGTCATGAGCTAATGTCATGTCAGATCGTAACTCAGACACCAAACGAAACAAAGCAGCCAAAGGATCAGCTTCATCCATGGCTTCTGTTTTTGTTACTCACCGGTGAGATGAGTGCGTGGAACCGGGGAGTATCCAAAACCCAGGAAGTTGCTTGAAGAGCTTTGGGTAGGGCCTCTACCCAAGCCTCCTCTCTGTGAGGGAATAAGACCTTCAAAATGATATGACCACTTGCTGTATTTAACCAGACAAGGGGACTGATCACCCAGAAGGGCGGGGAGAAAGTGCACCACCACGAACCAGGCTGTAAAGGAAGAATAACAAGTGAGTAACACGAAGATAACAGTTGTCCCCTGTAAGCCTTACTAACTGATGTAATACCTGGGCTTTTTCCCCCCGTAGGATAGAAGAACAGCACAATTCGGGAATCACCTAGGAATATAACAAGACTTAGTATCTAACTGGCTTAAACTAAGACACAATTCAAGAGGTGGACAGGATCTTACCAGTGGAGACTGAATGGAGGATTTGAGTAGCTTAGAACACAACGACAGGGATAAAATAAGAAAAAGGAAATGTTAGTAGGAGGATGCTAATACCCGGGCGGCACGAGAGTCGCACTGGATTCGGGATGGTGCACAGCTGCAGAGCGTCCTTGAGTGCACGGATTAACCAGGGGCTTTCCAAATGTTCCGTTTGTGAAGCAAAAAGTCTTACCACTGATGAACGAAGGATGATGACAGCAACCAGTCGGGATGGCAGTTCCAGGGAAGGTAAGTGGAAGGCAGGTAAGGTTTGGCGCGATGCAGAACAGCCAGTCGGGATGGCTATTCCTGAGATAGGAAGTCGAAGGCCGGCAAGGTCTGGTACACTAGCGGACAATAACAAAGACAGACTTTTTCTAGCGGGGTCCGTGAAGCAAAACAGGTTCGGTACACGGGAAGGCAGTTCAATAAGGGTATTCCAAAATAGAGGGTCCAGTAAACAGTCCGAGTCGAATCCGTAAGAACAAGGAGGTTTTCAGCTATTGAAGATGGAGCTTCTAAATGCCGGGAGTAGCTGTAAACAGAAGCGGCGCCCTGGCTGTCTCCATGGACTAAATCAGTGAGAGAGGCGGGGCGAGCCAATGCGAGGCTCTACCGGCAAACTACCGTACGGAGCCAGGTTTGCTGGGGAATGTAGTTTTTTGATTCGCTAACTTCCACGGCAGCTGCCATCGTGCACGAAATGGAGCAGCATAATGCCGAATTCTTTTGGGGAGTGCCACAAATCTCCTCTTCATTCTGGTAGTTGCACTAGGAAGTCGAAGTGCTAGAGGAGCAGGTGGCTGGGTTTTGCGCACAGAGGGGGGTGAACGACGACCCATAACACTCTGGTGGGCAGCTGCTATATGCACCCCCAGTAGTGTGCAGGATCATAGTGGCAGCATGTATCCTGCACAGCGTTGCAACCCACTGGGGCCTGCCGGTGGACATGGTGGTGCCATCCCAACCACATGCACGCCCGCTGCGCATGGGAGGGGAAAGGGCACATGGTGAGGCAGCCCGTACACAGCTGGTGGCTAATTATGTCACCTACACTCACACCCCTGTGGAATGCACACAGCCCTGGCACATACCAGCTGACAATCAATGATGATTACATAAGGGACAGTCAACTGTCACAACCATACCAGCCTGAGATTGGTCACCTGGAAATGTTACATTGTGTGCATCCCTACCTACTGAAAGACAACCAATATTGTGTCACAAAAAGACACCCACTTATGCTGCATGAATGGCTACCCCCCTTGCAAAATACAACATGAAAATAGTGCCATGTCACCGAACCCCTCCCCATCTCAGCTACCCAACACACCATGGCATGTCATGAAATGTGAAAGCAACCAAATGAATGCACAACACATGACACGAGTATCACAAAGTGCACTGTCCCAAATGGAAACAGGCCACAGACAATATGCTCCCAGTAATCAATTCCAGCAACACAATAGAGCAGCACAGGATGAAACAGTGGCAAAATATGACAGCACAAAATCAAAGTAGTGCAAGTCTTACAACCTGAATAAGCCAGCACATTGACCCCTTCCAACTGCAGAGTGTTGCTGTCAGGCAAATGTGTCAGTGTACTGCTGTACTGCATACAACATGAACTGCATCTGCAAAGGAGACGGCCTTGTGAAGACATGAAGAAGGTACCTGAGAATAAGGAGGAAGACATGGATGCACAAGCACATATCAATACACCATGCAGTGTTCAATACAACAACATTCCCCACTACGGATGTCCACACAGTTTTGACTACAGATTGCCCACACAGCTCATGGGAGCCCAATGTCACTGTGTAAGTCACTGTCACTTTGTCACACCCTTTGCAAGCCCATGGAAAGGGGAAGCAGGAGGGGTGTGTGTGTCATGAACCCAAGCATGTAACCCAAAGACAGGACAAGCCTGCATGTGCCCAGCTGGAATACACAGTGGATGCCCACGGGAGCCAAACAGGCAACACACTGTAAAAAAAAAAATACAAAAATCTAAAATGGCCATGTGTGGACCAGGGGGGGGAGGCCACCCAGGAGGATTGAGGACAGGGTTCACCCCAACACCCACCTGCGTGGATGTTGCGAAAAAAAAAAATCTCACCCTCTGCTGCTACATCAGGAGGTGGCGATGCTATGGGAGGCAGCCCACACAAAGCCCTGGTATGGTCCTCCATGGCAGCAAGCATGCGGGTGTGGAAGGTCTGGTTCTGGAGGATGATAGTACGAGATCCCCATGCAGCACCTCACGGGTTGCCTGCATTTCTGCACACATGGCCTCGCGTGATGCCCGGATCTCCTCACGAGTTGCCTGCAGCTCAGCTAAGAGCGAACGTGTGAGCTGCTCCAGCTGATGTTCTGACCTAAAATTTCAGGAAGCCTCAAGTTCACCGAGAGCCTCCCTGAGGAAATGGAGTTCTAACCTCAGGGCTTCCCTGTGGCCCTGTGACTCTACAGATATGGCTTCGCGCAGAGTCTCCAGTGCCGCCATCGGTCCCTGTTGAACGCCAACATGTCTTCCTTGTGTGATTGGCAAATGGAGTCTGTTAGCCTGCTGTTGTTGCTCCATTTGCCTTTCAGGGGGGAGAATGGAAGTCGCCACCCTCTCCATTGCCTGAGCCATCGTTTCAACCGATGATCCCTGTTGTGCTTCTATACTGTAAATGGAGTCTTCCCATACAGTATTGCCTGGTGGCGTACGGCCACCGCGTCGGCGGGCACCACACCTGTTTGGGGCAAGGCGATCTGCACCTTGCTGTGCTGGCACTGCCTGAGGCTGCAGGACTGCATTCCCCCTCTGATCTGCTGGCCCATGAACAGGATCAGATGTAGTGGAGTGTGACCCTGCATCCGTGACCTCCAAAGGCGGAGTTACCAGAACTGACATCCCCATAGAGGGGCCTACCCCCGGTGCAGGTGGGTTGGACAGAAAAACATCCCTGCCAGAAACACTCACCTGCAACAGCACATAAGTCCCACTGTTCGATTCAGCACCTGAATCATAGAGGTCTGGGGAGGTGCACCCGGAGACACCCGTGGACAGTATGGCCTGCAGGAGGATAGGGTTTTCACCCACCACCACACCAGGTCCTCCACTGGTGCCCGGTCATGGCTGAGATTCCTCCTGGGTCTGCACCATCTCTTCCACCTCAACAGCATCAAGTGCGTCATCACCTGCAAAAACATGTAAGACAACAAATGGGAACAGGCATGAGCACCATAGCACACACATAGGCCTGACAAGGCAGATGTCCAGTACATGAATAACACATGTCCCACACGACTAAAACCCTGGCATGCATGCACTGTCAATGAGTTGGAAGGAGAGGCAAAAAGCAGACACTGAGGACTCCAAGATGGAAAAGCAACACATGTGCTGCATGCTGGATAGCACTGGCATCACAGATTAGCCTGTGAGTGGCATGGGCAATCCACATACATGACACATGCCAGCACACAGATGGCGTGTAGCATAGCCATGGTACATTTCACAAGTACAGCCATATGTCAGTGAATGAGTACTGTCACCCATCCATGTGAGATGGACATGATGAGATGAAAAATGCAAAATAGTGTGACAAAATACGCATTTGCCAAACACTGCAACACATACAGTGTGCAATAATACAGTGATGGCAGGCAGATGGATACATCAATGGTTGGTCACTTCAACATGGCAGGAAACAACAATCATGTTCCACATTCAAACAGGCCCCAAAAATGTATGTGAGCAGGCCCTTACTCAATCAGCCTGAATGCTAAAATCATTCCCATAACAAGGTAATTAATGTGGGCCAATGTGGGTTGTAATCTATGACAGAAGCATGTCACATATGTGGCATTAGGGCAGAAAAATGCGTTGCAAAAATGGGAGGATTGAAACAATCAGGCTGAATGAACACTGGAAAATAAGAACAATGTTGTAGCAAGATGACAGTTCAAGGGCAACTGCAGTAATGTGGTGCTAATTGGCTACTGTGGTCAGAAGGGATACTGTCATACCTAAACCCAAGGCCGGTGAATGGTTTGGAGGAAGCACATGGGTGACCCATATCACTCAGGAGTACACACCCTCACCTGGCACTCAATCATTACACATCACCCAAGAAACATAGACATGGATTACACACACTTGCATGGGCACTCACTGGACAATGCCTCATAATCTGGTAGGTCTCCCACGCCTTTGATCTGTTCCTCTGTGACGAAGGTTCCAGCAACAGACTCATGTTCAGTGAGTTGGTCGTCCTCTGGTGGAGACCCACTACCAGTCACCAGAGTAGAGGCATGATTGGAAGCCAGTTTGTTCTTTGCTCTGCGTTTAAGGTCATTCCACTGCTTGTAACAATCATCAGCTGTCAGCTGTGCACCTCACAAATCCAAGGGCACTAATGCGGTCCGCGATGGTCTGCCAGTGGGCCCTACGTTGAGCAGTCATAGTCTTACAGCCTGCAGTCACCAACATTTTGCGGCTATGTGACAACACATAGGCCACAAGTGTATCAAGTTCGGGGTCATTGAAGCTAGGCTTCCTTGACGTGCCGGAGTGTGTAGCCGTGTCTGGGGTATCAGCCTGTAGTGCAAGAGCACCCTTCTTCTTCTTCTTGTAAGGTGGTGTGGATCCTGAGTGGCTTATGCCGCTCTGGTCAGTAGGGGCAGAAGCGCAGGTGGACTGGGTACTGGAAGCCTGTAAAGGCACAATGACCATAGGTCTTGGTGCAGGCATTGGCTGCAGGGTGATGTAGGCAGGGCCAACATCGGTGTGATGGACCTGGACCGACACTGTCCCGGCTGGGAGACTAAGACCTGGGGTGGATTGAGCTGCAGCTGCCCCTGCAGCCTCCCCACCCTGGCTACTTGGGGAAGCACATGACATTGCTGCCCCAGATACACGTGGCCTGGTGACAGCAACTTTCACCGCCACACGTGGATTAGACTTGCTGACCTGGAAGTCAGCCTGGGATGGTGTCAGCTACGTTTCCCACAACCATTGTGGGGGGGCATAGGCGGCCCCTATTGGTCCTCCACACACTGGGCTCTAGGGGCACCCTGCAAATCCTGGCCACGTCCCCTACCGCGCCCACCACGCCCACCTTTTGGAGGTCGGCCACCTTTGCCTCCCTTACTGCTTGGTCGCCTCCCAACCATGGTACTGATGTTGTTGTGCATATGGGATTTGCAGTAAACAATTTTCCTGGTCAATTGGGGTGAAAGGGGTAGGGTACTAGATGGAATTCGTACCCTAGTGCTCTAGCAAGGCTGTATGTGACCCGTGGGGGAAGGTGACGGGTCATGCAACGCACAGGCACCCCAAAAACAAAAGTACACGTGCACACAACCCCTGGTAGACCATGTGCATGGAAAAATAAACCCGCACTATGCTGTGGCACCCAGAAACACAAAAATAAGTGTACGCATGTTACACGCAGTCTACAATGACCTCTGAAGGGGTACGCGACACACGGGGCAACCACAGTTGGAAAATACGTGCGCGACTCACCGTCTGCCTTGAAAAAGAACGTGAAAAAGATGCGCGTTGGCAACACCCCCGCCAAAAGAAGAAAAGAACGCAGTCTGAGGAAACAGGGAGTACGAACTGGAAATATTGTGAAGTAATCGCGTGTGAACGGACAAGAAGTACAAGAAACACCCGCTCGCTCTCCACAAAAAGCACATACAAGAGAATAGCGTGATACTTGTACCTTTTAAGACAGCCCACATGTGCCACATTTCTTACGCGCTTACGCTCTAAGGCCCTTTCCTCCAATAGCACGGTGACGTGCAGTTTTCTCACGTGCTGATTCACAATGCACTCGTGTTGTGGGGAACGCCCGCGCGTTTAACGTCACTTACGCGCTTACGCGCTAAGGGCCTTTCCTCAGATTTCACACTGACGTGCACTTTTTTTACATGCCAAATCACTCTGTATCAAGCTGGCCATGCGAAAACATATGGAAGACCACGTTCCTGTCCAAAAGGCCATTTACCTGCTCCCAAGAGCCATGAGCATGCTCCCACCAGCCATCTGCTGCTGCCTGCCTGCTGCCCACGTGCCCTGCTATTTGGTGCCTGCACGTCAGCCATCTGCAGGGGTCCAGTTGCTGTGTCCACCCCTGCTGGAACAGAAGACTCCTGACTGGGATACCATCGCTCCACAGCCCAGCCCCAGGACCCATTTGCCCACCCACGCCTGCCTCGGGGGTCGCCATGTCGGGGCAAACACCATCTGAGACCACTGGCGACCCCCAGCCAGAGAGGCAGAGGGCCACCAGCTTCAGTGAGAAGGAAGTTGGTGTCCTGGTGGAGCATGTCCTGGGTCATCATGATGCCCTCTTCGGAACATCATGCGCCAACAAGGAAGGACGGGAGAGGATCTGGGAGGACGCAGAGGTTGCCATCAACGCGGAAGGGGTGGCAACCCGTGACATCAAGCACGTCCGGAAGCGGTGGAAAGACTTCAGGTCCAGGACCCTCTACAAGGACCAGCACCTCGCGAAGGCAGAGGATGCATAGGGGTGCCAGGTCAGCATGAGCAACATCCAGATGAGGGTCCTGGAACGCGTAGGCCCAGCGCTCCACGCCCAGATCCTTCAGAGGAAGACCTGTCTGGAGTTGAGCGGTAAGTGGCCAAGCATTGCTGTGTGAGACAGGGCATGTAGCAATGTGCTGGTAGTCTGATACTTGCCTAGTATGTGTGACATAGACCATGTATGGATGTGTGTGTGCAGGGACATCATGATCATGCATGTGAGACCAGTAATGTGTGAACCACATGGATGGTGCATGTGTTCCAATGCAACATGGGGAGCTGTATGCGGAATGCACACATGAATGCATGCCAGCCTCTGTTCTTGGACATGGAGGGGGGTGAGGGATGGGTGCTGCTCTCATGTACATGTATGGTGCACATGTGTGTGTGTCTGAGAAGTGTGTGTGTGACTTTGAAACGCCATGGATGCATGACACATGTCCGTGATGATGTGTAGATTCACTCATGCAGTGCGGTCACCGTTGTATCCACTGTGTCTATCCACTGTGTCTGTGGTGTACAAGCCATGATGCATGACCCTGCGGTGATGTGTGTGCATGGGATCAGTGTGAGCCATGATGCATTTGAGTTTGAACGCAACATTTTGGTTAAAAGAGGCCCTTGTACATGGATGCTGATGTTGATTGCAGGCGCTGTGCCTGTTTCTGCACATGTGTGTTGCATGCATTCACCCATGTATTGTGGAGGGACAGGATGGAAGTCTCATTAGACAGTGCCACTCATGTGTTATTGCTTCCTGTGTAGGGGAATATTGTACTGTACCCTGATGCTTGTGTTCTATGTCTCCCTCTATGCAGCATCAAGTGAAGAAGAGGTCGGGGACGACGCTGTGGAGCCAAGCGGCGGGGATGCCTCCACCGGGCGGTGATGCAAGGCCCAGCCACCCTCCCAGGAATAGCCATCATCCGGGAGCGAGGGGACTGGTGCCGCGTCTGCCACGACGGCTGTAGCAGAAGGGCGGGGTGAGCCCCCACAGGGGCTTGCAATGGCGGAAGATGGTGTGGAGTCATCCAGGTTGGTGGTATCCACAGAGGAGGAGGAGCCCGCTACTGAGCCGCACATGGGGCCTGGTGGGGGTAGTACAGGTCACCGTGGAGGGGCCTATGCATGTCGCTGTCCTTGACCCTGTGACTGCACCACCATGCACCAGCAGGGATGCCCCGTCCCAGGCCCGTCTGCAGGTAGGGGGGAGTGCCACGTCATCTGCTTCTCCACTACAGCGGGCAAGGGGTCCCATGAACGTATGGGTTCCATCCTGATTGGTGTTGCGTTGCGCACACGTGACATTCGTGATGACGTGCGTGCTTCCGGGGTGGAGCACGCACGCCATCACGAAGAGCAGTGTCGCGACGTGGCGCTGTTGGGAGGTGCCCTGGTCGGTGGGTTCCTACATGTGTCGCACACTCTGGCGGATCTCTCCTCCTCTATGGAGACTATACGCCAGTTGTTCTCCCTGCCATCTTCTGGCCCAGATTACACCAGGGCCCCCTGTGGACCTGGCCTGACCAACACAGCCAGCTTGGTGGAGATCCCATCCCTGCCACAGTCGGGAGTCGGCGGTCCAGCAGGGGTGGACACCACACCAACTGGAGACCAGCTGATGGAGGATGTGCAGGCATCATCGGACAGGGCACATGGACAGCATCAGCAGCAGCAGGCTCTAGGTGGGAGCAATGATGGCTCGGGCCATCGACATCAGAGGGGCAGGCATCAGCCAGAGTACAGGAGGACCCTGGAATGGGTGTGTCTTCCGTGTGGCTGCGGTTGGGCCAGAGTATAGATGCAGAGTGGCGGTGGGCAGAAGAGGCACGGCTCACAATGGTCAGGGCGGAGAACTCCATGCGGAGGGCACTGAGGCGGGCCGAGTGCCTCGAGGCTATTCGTAGGGAGTTGGAGTCCAACATGGCATCGTCCCTGCGCACCCTCAAGACCATGGAAGAGGACCGCCTCCAGGACATTGAGCAGGAGTTTGATGATGCCCTTGCCCGGGAAATCGGAAAGTGAGCCGTCGGACTAGCCCTCCGCCATTGTATATAGCTTTTAGTGTTAGGTTTCATTTTCGTTTTCCTTTATTTTGGGGTGTTTGGACGTTGCCCCACACATTTGTATATAGTTTTTTTATTAGGTAGTTTTTTCATAGGTTTCTGTTCTTTCGTTGGGCTCATGGACCCTTGACAATTGATTGTACATAGTTGGACAATGGATTTATTGGAACTTTTTCTTTGGATTTCACCATGGATAAATGGATTTTACTTTTTACGTTTCCTTTGGATTTGCTTTGGTGGAGGGTGGGTTTGGACTATTTTTCTTTTGGATTGGTTATACTTTTCATGTACTAATCTTTTGGACATGCTTTTCATTTCATGTTTGCAATTTTTTTATGCTTTCATTTCTTTTTTGTCCATAATACATTTTGATATTTTACTTCCATGTGTGTAATTCGCTCTTTGAGTTCATGCATGTGAAAATGTGGGTTTACATAATCAATGCCAACCAGTGTGTGTGTGTGACGGATATGTGTTGATGTACATAGTTGACTTTTGGTTTGTGTCTTGAGATAGGCATGTCAGTGTGGGGTGGATTGGGAAATCATTGCGTCTCAAGGCTGTGGTGGCGTGCTGTGGTATTTTGGTGGAGATGTGGGCCATGATTGTGCATCTTTATGTCATGTGGGGGGGCATAAGTCGGGGCCTGAGGCTCACTGGTGTGTGGGTGGGGGTGCTGGGGGACATCAGTCAGGGCCTGAGGCTCACTGCTGGGCAGGTGGCGGTGCTGGGGGACATGAGTCAGGGCCTGAGGCTCACTGCTGGGGGTGGGGGTGCTGGGGGATATGAGTCAGGGCCTGAGGCTCACTGCTGGGGGTGCAGGTGCTGGGGGACATGAGTCGGGGCCTGCTGGCAGGTGCCCCTCACTGCTGGGTGGGCGGGGGTGCTGAGGGACATGAGTCAGGGCCTTAGCCTCACTGCTGGGGCGTGGGGTGCTGGGGGACATGTGTCAGGGCCTGAGGCTCACTGCTGGGGGTTGGGGGTGCTGGGGGACATGAGTTGGGGCCTGCTGGCAGGTGCTCCTCACTGCTGGGGGGTGGGGGTGCTGGGGGACATGAGTCGGGGCCTGCTGGCAGGTGCCCGTCAATGCTGGGTGGGTGGGGGTGCTGGGGCACATGAGTCAGGGTCTGAGGCTCACTGCTGGGGGTGCTGTGGGACATGAGTTGGTGATCACTAGTGCAAGGTCACATGTGGGCTGGCAGGGGGGCATGCCCATGGTGGATGGGCTGCGTGCGGGACATGACCATGGGTGCTGGGTAGTCCCCTGTGGTGTGGGCTGCCTGCAGGGGCCGTGGAGGGGTAGAGGGCACACCTGGGAGGACCCACACTGCCAATTCACGTGTAGGACTCCCCACGCACCCCACTGGATACACTTAGCCTGCTCTGACAGTGAAATCACATGTGAAACTTCCTGCGCACCCCTGAAATACACGTAACCCACTCGCACAGGGCCAATCAAGTGTGAAACTTCCTGTGCAACCCTTAAATACACGTACCCCGCTCGCACAGGGCCAATCACGCGTGAAACTTCCCGCGCACCCCCAAAATACACGTACCCCGCTCGCACAGGACCAATCACGTGTTAAAACTTCCCGCGCACCCCCAAAATACACGTACCCCGCTCACACAGGGCCAATCGCATTTGAAACTTCCCACACTCCCCTGAAATACACGTACCCCGCTCGCACAGGGCCAATCGCGTGTGATTCTCCCTGCGCAGTGGGGTATGTGTATTCGGAGGGGTGCGCAGGGAGCTTTACAGGCTTTTTTGTGGTTGGGGGCCTGTATGCTGGTCCACTGGCCTGTGCGCCATGAACGGGATTTGTGCGCTGTAAATGGCACACAGGCAGGGGTTGGGGGCGTAACTGGCGCTGCTGCAGGGTCGCTGCGCCACTCTGCGCCACGGCTGGTAATGGATGTTAAAATCCATGAATACGCTGTGCGCGGAAATGGATTTTGGTGCACGCGGCTGGCGCAGACTGTCGCATGCGCACACTGTGCGCCAGCCGCGTGTGCCACTTGTGCGTTGAATTCTATGAATTACCCCCTTTGTCTTGTTGTGGCTTGTTGACACATGGGTAGTGTCATACCATGTACGTCCAGTTTGTCTGTGGATCAAATTTCAATTATTGGTTGCATTTCTTTTTTCAACATTGTTTCATTGAGTTGGCATTAAGGACATAGGGCCTCATTACGAGTATGGAGGTAGCCATGGTGCTATTAGCGCCATGGCTGCCTCCATACCGCAATCCGGGCCCGGGTTCCTCGAATGAGGAATTACCGGGCAATCGCAACCTTGGTGGACCCGGTAATTCCCGTCCGAGGAACCCGGCCCCGGTCCATCCCCATTCCAATTCGAGCCCCCATAGGGCTCAAAGGGAATGGAGATGGAGCTAACAATGGGCCCATTAATGACGGGCCCGCTGTTTGCTCCCAGGTATCCTCGCGGGACCCGTTAAGGACGCCTGGTTTTTGCAGGCACCCATTGCCGGTCCCGTGAGGAGACCTCATAATAGGGCAGAACGGGTTTACCGGCACCGGCACCTTTACCGGTGCCGGTAAACCCGTTCCACCAACCTTATAGTGAGGGCCATAGAATTGACATTTTTGTGTGCTAATTGTTCCATGACATCAGTAGCACATAGCACATGAGTTATGGCCATAAAGTGCATGGATGTGCCGGATATTTAATATTGCTTGTGCTTCTTGAGATAATACACCAACGCTAATCATTTTAAAAATGTTGGCGTAAGTGAGGACTGCAGATTGGCGCATGTTTTCTGTTAATTCTTTGTATTGGAAATGTTGCCAAAGGTTGACATTTCCTATGCTGCCAACAGTTTTACGGCAGAGTTTGTGTCCTAAGGTTTTAAAAATGGGTTCATCTTTCACTGGTGTCAATTGAAGAAGATCTCCGAAAACAATAATGTGTTTTCCTCCAAAGAGCTCTTTGTAGTTTGTTTTAAGTACTTCTTGCAATCTGAGGTGAATCAAAGCCAACATTAGGTTGGAGACCATGCTCACTTCATCTATTAGCAGCATTTTCATTTGTTTTAACACTCTGCGTAGTTCCATTGCAGCTTCTGTAGAAAGTTTGTAATATTCTAATTTGTTTTGGTGTTCTACTGGAAGGAGTAGTAATCGGTCTAAAATGACACCGCCAATGTTGTAGGCAGCTAAACCTGTGAGGGCAGTTACAACAGCTGACAGTTTGTTGTTTGTCAATTGTTGAAGGAACTTGCTGATGATTTTGATTACGAATGTTTTGCCTGAACCAGCTTCACCACTGACATATAGTAGTATAGGTTTGTAATTTTGGTAGGTACAGTCTTTATTTTCATGTTGTACACCATGTGCAATTTGTTTTGTTACTTCTTGAAAAATGGTACGCTGCTCTTTGTTCAATTTTGTTTGTAGTACAGTTAAGTCTTCTGTATCTTCTTCATAGTGACACATGGTGTTCTCTACTTCTGTCATAGCTAATTCTGCCTCATTTGCTATTAGTGGCTGTCCCAGTGGTTCTTGGCTTCCTGTTTCAGAAGGTTGACTACTGTCGTGTCCTTATCTAGTTGGGCCTGGAGTTCTTCTTCGTGTTGCTGTTACATCGGTGATAGTGCTTTCATTTGCTTTGAGCGTCTTCACAGGAGTCATGGTTTTCTAGTATTTCTTCTTCTTTTCTCCATGGTTTAAAAAGTTGTAGTAGGGACATGTAATATAGTTCTTTATGTTGAGGAGTTTTTAATGACTATTTGATATGATTAATTAAGCTTCGTTTGGTAAGTTTCACTAAGCTGCCTTTACAATTTGTCACTCTACGTCTACCTTTTTTTTCATCGGGTTTTATATTATTTTTGTAAGTTTTAGGCTATGTGGTATAGACACATGAGGCCTCATTCCGAGGTTGGTGCTAGTCATGGCACTATTAGTGCCATGACTAGCACCGTTAACGGTACCGTATCCGCCCTGGTTCAATGGAGACTTTTTTTCATCGGGTTTTATATTATTTTTGTAAGTTTTAGGCTATGTGGTATAGACACATGATGCCTCATTCCGAGGTTGGTGGTAGTCATGGCACTATTAGTGCCATGACTAGCACCATTAATGGTACCGTATCCGCCCTGTTTCAATGGAGACTTACCGGTCTAGTCTGACCTTTGCGGGACCGGTAAGTCCCCATTGAAAATGTCGATCCCCATTCACACTGGAGCCCCCATAGGGCTCAATGGGAATGGGGAGGGTCCTAATAACGGTACTGTAAATTACGGTACCGTTATTAGCTCTGAAGTCCCTTTGCGGGTCCCGTCCTTAAAGCCCGCTAAAACCAGGCGTTAAGGAAGGACCCGCAAAGGGACCTCGGAATAGGGCGCAAAGGGATTACCGGCACCAGTGTCATTACCGGTGCCCGGTATACCTTTGTGCCCAGGTTGTAATGACCCCCATGGTTTCCAAAGTGGTACTCCTGTCTGGGTAGTATGTGTCTAGTAAATTGTTTTTCAAAATGTCTTGGCTGTTGGGATCATTTTTGGCTATTGTTTCTATGTCGTCGTATGATTTGAGAACTCTTTTTCTAGATTTAGCAGGACCAAGACTTAGCCATACTATATTTTCAGATTTTCCATACAAAGCAATAACGGTTAAACGATCTGCAGTTTCATAGGAGCAACATTCTATGAGAGAGCATTTTTTATGCCTAAGCTGTACAATTTCTGAGATAGTGTTTTGTCCGATGATAGGTCATTCCAGAGATCTTCAAGCTCTGTTTTTTTCTGCTTTTGTTAAGTAGGCTGTAACATATCGTGCAACTGCAGTGGAATTGTCTGCAATGTACTGCACATCTATGTTTGCATTCCATAAGAGGGCAATGATTGCATTGTAATCATTGATATATTTTGCTTCTTCTGTTCTTTTTATGTAATATGTGTTCTTAGGTGATTTACCTTTAACACTATGTCTAACTGAAGACATGAAGTTGTTCACTTCACCTGTTTATGTAACTGGTCTAGGTTAGCCAAAGCAGCATTTGGTTTAGTAATTCCCTTTGTTTTTGTATTTGCGACGACAATATTTGCCACATTTGTGTCTTTGAAATTGTACAATTTGTGTATGAAGATCACTATTTGTTGCTTCCGATGGAATTTCACAAGTGACATATTTTTCGATAAACTGTAAAACAGTGGCATCACTGTCTTGACCAAATTTAGGAGCATCTTTAATCCATAAAAGCATGTGGATATGTGGTGCTCCTCTGGCTTGGTATTCTTTTCTCCAAAAGAAGTGTTGCACTTCTCCGAGGAGAGGAACAGTTTTATTGCAAATAAAGTGTAGCATAGCAATGAAACAATGATGAAAATATCTTGAAACATTAACAGGATCTAGAGAGCAAAGTTCTCCAGGTGTTAGTATATCTATGTTTGTTTTGTTTTTGTTTGATATGCGTAGGAACTCATGTAAATCTTCCCTTGCATATTCTGCACAACTTAATGTAACAAACCAAGTGAGTGGGCCAAGGTTTCTTATCATACAACGTACATCCCCATGACGTCGGAACCAGTACTCTTTCGTACCAGGCATGTTTGCTAACAGATTTGTAATGCTTGTTTGTAAAACCTCATCTTTTTCTTGCACTTTTTTGTATTAATTGCATAGGTGACATATTTTGAAAGTGGGTTCCTGATTTCAATGTGTGTGCAACTCCGTAACATAGAGTTGCTAGTTCCCTTTCAAAGAGTAGGTGGAATATGTATTCCACATTTTGTCTAAATCTGGGATCTTCAGAATACATTCGTAATGAGCGTTATTCTGATGCTGTTATCTGAATAGGTCTATCATCGTACCTTCCTCCTTTGCCTGTAGGAAAGAGTAAAGGAAAAGCATGTGTTCTATACTTTTTTCCCATATGCTGATTGGTGATCCTTTGGTTTGTCGCATTTGGTACGTTTCTAGTGCATCATCTATGGTGTCATTAGAGTGTAATGGATGAATTGTATAATGGTCTAAAATATTGGATACTGTAGCAGGATCTAGAAGTTCAAATTGACCAGTTTCTGGTGACTCTTTAATTATTTCAGTTGTTTCCCTTAAGTTTTCTTAAATATATATTTCTTTGTAGTATTCATTATTGTCTTTTATATATTGCAAGGCTTGTCTAACTTTATGTAAGTCTACGAGTTGTTGCCAAATTTATTTGACTTTTGTAGGTACACCATTTACTAAGACAATTAAAGATTGCGCTATTGGGTGTTGCACTCCCAGAGTGTGCACATGTTCTTTCAGATCTAATGGTAAATGAACTACTTTGCACCAAATGCCTTTCACTAATTCAGAGGGAGGTAATTTTGCTGTTTTTGGTTGAATGCGTATAAGTGCTTGAAATGGGTGCACTGATTGGAATTGGGATGCTTTCATATAAATTGAGTTGTTGCAGAGGTTTTGGTAGTGGGAATAATTCCAAGTTATTTGTGATAGCAGGTGAAGGTGTTTTGTATTTGTTTTCTGCTATAAGGTAGAGAGCTAATTCAAACCATTGGGAATCTTCATTGTCTTCTATTTTGTATGTTACATCTATAGTTTTTGTGTTACTCTTATAAAAAGTTCTGCGGCAATACACACACACATGGTTTGGTACTTGGCGGATGTACTTTTAAATTTTAGTATTTCTTTTTTGTATGTGTGTAGTAGAAGGTTGCCATCTGTACAACATAGTGTTGCTAGTCTGTTGTAAAGCTATTGCATTTTGTAAGTGCATTTTGTAAGTGGCTTTCACTTCCAAAATATTTTCTCTGGATATGCTCTATTTCTTCAAGTAGGTCTTGTAGTAGGTATGTAGAAGATTGTTATTTAAATTGGCTAATGCTAAAGCAGGACTTTTACCATAGTATAGTTTAAAGACTAGATTTCTTATAGTTGGATGATGTGTTGATATCATTTTGATATGATGGAAGGTGCTTTTGCAAATAGGTCCTGAAATGCAGGTTATTGAATGTCCTTGTAGTCCTGTGTATTTGTGCACTGGACAGGTATCTATATTTTGTAGTAGTTTCATTTTGATTTTGTCTTTGCCTTTCACATACTGATTGAGGAACTGGCGTAAAGATTTGAAAGATTTTTTGGCTATGTTACACATTGACGTGTACGGCCATTTGTATACTGGACGTTCTGGGACATTTGTGATGTCATCTTTGATGTCCTGGTTGTTAGCCCTAGCAGTGCACGGTGGTGGTGCGAGTTATGGTTGCTTAGCTGAGCATAACTGGCGAATTTCAAAGGTTTTTCGGTTTTACTTGGAACCATAACGTCCATTTAACAAAGATTTTTTACTGAATTTCATAGGTTTTTAGTAGCGCAACTTAACCATAACGTCCCTTTAACAACGTGTTTTTACTGAATATATATATATATATATATATATATATAATAAATATATATATATATTCTTGGTAGTAGCAGCATTAGCGGGCAGTTCCGGGTTTGAGAGACAGTGTCACAGTTTACGGTGACAGAGAGAGCGCTCTACCTTGTGCAGCACAGAGGAGCAGAGGAGGAGACACAGCTGAGCAAGCCGATGCTGAAACTTATGTGGGAGGCTGGTAACAAATGGCAGCATTAGGTGGAAGTTCCCTCAGTGTCACAGTGAGCACAGCGAGCGCTCTAGCTCATGCAGCACACAGGAGAGAAGGAGGAGATAAGAGCAGAGCATGCCAATGCTTATGTCTGAGGTTGGTATCAAACATCACAGTTAGCAGGCAGTTCTCGCAGATCCGCACGGGCCACACTGTGCCAGGCTGGGCTGTTTGAAGAGTGGAAGTCTTTCTGCAGAGAAGTCCAGTTTCATGATTACATCTGGCTGTTGAAGTGAAAGGGTAGGAGCGATTGTGGATTTCCTTGGTGTCTGATATGAGCACAGAACTGGAGCTGCTCCTGACTCACTTGATCACGGCATGTTTGAAAGCTCATACATTTCTGGAATATAACACATGAAAGCAAAGTCTGATAAGTGCAGTCACCTGCCGTGCTTTGTAGGGTGTGCTTCTAAAAAAAGGCAATCTAATTACTGCAGATATCCAGAAATAAATGAGCACTGGGAAGGGCATGGATTGAGCCTCAAAGATGTTCAGCCTAGTATTTTTCTGCAAAATGAACAGGTAGATTGTTGGTTTGACGCCTCATTTTTGGGAATATGTAACTGTCTGTTGGTGGAACACAATGTGGCCACTTCGCATGATAGGCAGGGGAGGAGGAAGGAGGGATCTCATTTAAATGAAAGAGCAACCCCCCACAAATTTGAAATTGTAAATTCCAGGTCTGGTAAACCTTCTATGGATCCCTCTTTTTTTATTTGCAGCATTGAACCGTTTACCAAAAACACAGCCATCAGACGTCACTTTAGCATTCTCTTCAGTAGCAGCCTTGAACTTAATACTGCAGCCTCTGGTGAGGCTGTATGATAATATTAAACATGAGGTCCACATTCACTCAGAATTGTGGACATCCACAAAAACGTAATCAGCCACCATAAAACAATGTATTTGAATGGCTTCCCCTTACTTAGAGATTAGTGGAAGTCCATCATCAAATTGATCTGGTAACAATACGTTGTGCAACACCCTCTTTGACTCATAGAGCATTGAGGAAGAAAGGCCAAGTGTCATTTTAAGTGCTCCTCTTAAATCACCTTTGGTAATAACTCATTCTTCATCTAGACCAGTATTTGAACACAAGAAAAAAATCTCCTCTACCAAAATTTTGAAAATGTGAAGAACACATTGAAATACAAAAATCAATCATCATGTACATTCTTACCATCACTGCAAATTAAATTGCTGCAGGTCATAATAACTGCCCTGCACCTGAAGAAAGCGGGATACCAACCAACGCTATTAGCGTTACTGCTACTCGGTCGAGTGCAATTTGCACAGGATTCTGAGTTGCAGTGGGGAGGTAAATCCCCATTTCTATTGGGTAAATCCCCATTCCTATTGGGTCCAATGGGGGGGGGGGGTTCTTGGTGCTATTAGCGCTGGCCCAATTGGCACCACACTAATAGCACCGAAAGCAGGTGGAAAGGGGAGATTTTTAGGTAAAACTTCCACTTTCCACCCAGCTCAGATTGTGCGGAGCGGTAAATGCAGTGGCAATAGTATGACTGCTGCATTTTACCACTCTGCCAAACCCCTGATGAGGCCCCAACAAAGGAAAAGTAATGAAATACAATATATGACGTCTTACATGATCTCTGAAGGTCAGCATACTGATGAGGAACCGGGCGAATAACAAACTCATTGAAGTCAAGGATGGACAGGGGGAACACAACACATAATAATGGGCCCAATTTTATGATACCTGAGCCAAGTGTCTCTAACAATTACATACAAAGATTAAAAGATCATACACTATCAGTGCCACTCAATCAAATCGGTCATAGAAATTAGTCTATGATAAAGTAATAATTAGGAAATCGGAAATAAGGGCAAATATCGGACATCTATACAAAATAACTCTGAATTTGACGTCTTTAACATTGAAAAAAAGAACCTGATTTAAAATCATAAAAATTGGTTCAAATCAAAAAGGGACTTCAATTTACTTAAGAATAGTGAAGTTATGTTAGCTAGATTACATTAAAAACAAACCGACATATTTTGGAAGCTTGTGAATAATTACATCGTGAGTATCCAAAGCAGTACATTTATTCACCCTATTTCAGAAACCATCTGGTTCAGCTACTATCTTGTCTTTTGAAGATGAAGCAAAATGTGATTTGAAAGATGGGACTCTCTCGACACCTTGGGAATGAGAATTCACAAGGGAGGACATTGAAATTTGATCAAATGGGCAAAAACTTCAAGCACGACAGGAATTAACTCTGAAAGCGATTGCTGTGTTGTGGACAGATATTTATTTTATTTAGGGAAATCATAGCGAGTGTATATACTTGCCAAACCTATGGCATATATCATAAACTATTCACATTTATAAGATGGGAGATAGAAAGTATCCAAGTAATTACAGACCTATATTCCTTGAAGTTAGATATTTGCATCGTTTATTTTAAAAGATTTACAAAGCTGGGCTATCTCTAGTGGCAGAACTAATAAATGGCAAACAGGATTCTGTAAAGGGATGGGGAGAACCCTGAGCTCACCCATTCTGATCTTTTTACAGGAGTGGGACATGGGTAAAGGCAAGAAACATGCTTTTATGGCCTGCTTCGTCTTAAGTTCAGCTTTGACTCAGTAATTGAGGCCTTTATTATTCTGGAAACTGAGAGGGTGGGAAATCCTCTATGGGATCTTGAAGATGCCAATAATGCTACATGATGCATCGATAATAAATGGAAGGTGACCTATCTAGACCAATTTCCACCTCTCAAGGATTGTGTCATGCATGCGCCATGGGCACATCCATTTTTGCTCCATTTGGACTTTGCTAATTAATGATTATTGTCATCTAACTACGCATACCATAATGCACCTGGCCGCAAGCATTGTTTCCTGGCCGTTCCTATTGGATTTCTATGGAACTACACCCCCCAGAAGCCTTAGAGTCTGGTCCTGCTTCCACCAGCCCAGGAACAGAAAGGGAGGTGGCCGATTGCCTGCAGGTGTGATTCGCCAGGTGAAACCAATTGGCCTGCCTCTGTGCTGGGCTAGGCAGTATATAAGGCTGCTGTCTGCAGTGGCTCAGCCTCTTGCATTGAGAGTCCTTCCTCCACCTTTCGCGAGTGTCTTCGGATCCTTGTATGCTGTTTATCCTCACTCCTGCTTGGACCCTGCCTTACAGCTTGTTACACCCTGCTGCCTACAGCCCTAGCCTTTTGGGCTCCCTGCCTTGTTGCTTGCTCCACCCTGCTGCCTCCAGTCATTGCCTTCCAGGCTCCCTGCCTCTCAGCCCTGCTCCTCTGGGCTCTCCACACGGCAGCTGATCACGCTCTGCTGCCTTCCAGTCTCCGCCCTTGCCCTGCCGGGCTCTCCACATTGCAGCGGATCACGCTCTGCTGTCTTCCAGTCTTCGCCCTTGCCCTGCCGGGCTCTCCACATTGCAGCGTATCACGCTCTGCTGCTTTCCAGCCTTTGCCCTTGTCCTCTGGGCTCCCAGCTCTGCAGCCCTCCTCTCTCCGGCTGCCTTTGCCCTTGTCCTCTGGGCTCCCTGCTTGCAGCCTATCTCACACCGGCTGCCTTAGCCCTTGTCCTCGGGGCTCCCTGCTCTGCAGCCTTCCTCTCTCCGGCTGCCTTTGCCCTTGTCCTCTGGGCTCCCTGCTTGCAGCCTATCTCACACCGGCTGCCTTAGCCCTTGTCCTCTGGGCTCCCTGCTCTGCAGCCTCCTCTCTCCGGCTGCCTTTGCCCTTGTCCTCTGGGCTCCCTGCTTGCAGCCTATCTCACACCGGCTGCCTTAGCCCTTGTCCTCAGGGCTCCCTGCTCTGCAGCCTGCCTCTCTCTGGCTGCCTTTGCCCTTGTCCTCTGGGCTCCCTGCTCTGCAGCCTTCCTCACTCCGGCTGCCATAGCCCTTTTCCTCTGATATTTCTACCTTACCGTCCCACTCTTGTGGGCTTACTCCTTGCCTTCCTGCTCCTCTGAGCGCTCCACCTACCTTTCTGTCCTCTGCTATCATATCCTGTTACTCGACTTTCCCTTCCTATCCTTCTGCTAGTTTGCTATCATCTCCTTTCCTGGATTTGTCTGTTGTATCTTCTCTTGTACTGTTTGTAGACCCTTTGTACAGAGCTTGTCTGCTGGTTCCCATCAGTCAACCTCTGCCCCTTCCCTTGTCTCGTTTCTATATCACAGACACCCATAGCTGCTGTTCCAAGTTATGAGCAAACAGCGTGGGACTCTGTTATAGCAAACTGTGCAGAAGGCTAGAGTATTTCCAAGGTTCGTGGAATACTCTTTTCCTATTCTGCATACACCCCAAGAGGGTATTCACTCTATACCTTTTCCCTTGCTACTCTTCCCTACTCTTCACTCCCTTTCCTTTCCGCGGTGTGTGTTCCTATCTGTCCACTTTATTTCAACACCCAAACTCGTCTGGGTGTCTTGTGCCACTCGTATTAGAGTGCCATCCCTGACAGAATGCAAGAGCCAAAAATGTCTTATTCCATTGGCCGGAAGGGCACACACAGACCAAAGATGCTTCCCTTTCGAGTTAAGAAACCTTTGCATAAACCTATGGTTTCCCTAAGGACAGCAAACAAGAAACTTAGTCTAAAGGACAGTCTCGCCTTAGAAAACAAAGATTTACAAGCACGGTACTATACCCACTGGCTAGCTGACCCTTCTTCCATGTACAATTATTATGACATTTGCGACTATGATCCGCAGTCCTTATCTGTTGCAGAGCTACAGCAAGATAATGAATTCTTACAAATCTTATTAGACCAAACAGTGGAAAACTCTCCTGCGTCTTCTGACAATCCTGCTAACACCGTAACAGCTAAGGACATATCACTCATTGTGAGAGAATCTAAACCAGAATACGCTGTTGCCAGTGTAATATGCGCAAGATCAGCTTGGCAAGCTCCCCAGAATGCTGGAAAACCTTATTCGACAGGACAAGGCAGTTATTATCCTGAGGTTTGTGCATCTGGTTCCGGGTACAAAAGACCTATACTAACCATTGGTTGTCTTAATACTTCCACAGTATCTATTAACCACAATAACCCTAAGGTCAGTCTTCCCATTGCTACAACCACATTTTCTGCCACACCCGCTTCTGAAGCTGTAGATCAAACTAATGATACTTACCTGCTACACAAACAACTCCTACGACTTAAAAGAAAGACCGAAGACCTTTATGATGACTTTGTTTATTTGTATCACAAGAATCTTATGAAGGGACACAAGTCACCAGACCTTTTGACTCTATGTCCAACACCTGACATCTTATCTTTAGAGATCGACATGATAAGGCCTGGAGTTGCCATACAGAAAAGTATACAGACATTTACCAAGCAGATGGAAGACCTATATATATCATATGTATCCCTTCTAGAGATTGACACAGCTCTTTCACCTTCCAGCCGCAGAAGCTCAGGTTGTTGTACTGATAGAAAAGAATTAACTCCTCCGGTGGGTCATATCACGCACACAGTCATTACACCGCAAGACAAGGGTGGTCCACTGATTGAAAATCCTTCTGAGTCAAAGGATGATTCCGCCCTCACCCTTGCCTATCGTCCAGTACCCACACCTACAACCTCCTCTGCAATGACAATGGCAGCTGAAGAGACTGGCACAGTTCACACCGAGCATGCGGAAGTGGCAAGCGGGGCTTGCCAAAGTGTGGCTGTGCTATCAGAAATCACTCTCGAGCAATTAACATCTTCTGTTTCTTCGATACCCCCTGAATCGCCAGTGGTTGTGGTACCCGATCTACCAGTAGTTGCAACACCTGATTTGTCTGTAGCTGCTATATCACTCGAACTTCCAACTGCTATTCATGATCTGCCTACTGCTGTGGTTCCAAAACCCCCGGACACATTTGAGACTCCTGAAGTCCCTACTACAGATCTTGAGGTCGATATAGCTATTATGAATCCTGAAACTACTACTCCAGTTGTTCCTGCTGATATATCTATAGCACTAAGACTGCCAGACTTTACTCTACCAGTCTCAGGTGTTTTCCAGCCCGCTGGCTCTCTCATGGCTCCCTCACACCTAGTTGTTACAGCCTCGATACCCCCTACAGCCATCCAAGATCTCACCGCTGCTGTATCCTCTGAACTCTCTATGGCAAACCCTAATGTTGTCATTACTACTTCGGATGTCTTGGAAAACCTTCCTAAAGATACCAACTCTGCTGTACCTATGGCTCCACTTTCCAGCATCATACTGTTGCCCATCAAGGAAAAATCTATCTTGGAGCCTGCAGCAGTTTTTCACAGTTCCTCTCTTCATGCACACACAGTTGGGGTCTGTGTTCCAAAGACTTCATCTTTTCTGAATTCTACATCCAAGGTTCAGAACATTGGTACCGGCTCCGTCATTCAAGACTCTCACCTTACAACTCGTTTCTGGTGCCTCATGATGTGTCTTTTTGGAGTAAGACTCTTGTACTGTGGAACAGACACTCTTCCTACAGGTCGGTCTTCAGGGAGCCTGGAGAGGGGCCTGGAGAGGGGCATACTGTCATGCATGCGCCATGGGCACATCCATTTTTGCTCCATTTGGACTTTGCTAATTAATGATTATTGTCATCTAACTACGCATACCATAATGCACCTGGCCGCAAGCATTGTTTCCTGGCCGTTCCTATTGGATTTCTATGGAACTACACCCCCCAGAAGCCTTAGAGTCTGGTCCTGCTTCCACCAGCCCAGGAACAGAAAGAGAGGTGGCCGATTGCCTGCAGGTGTGATTCGCCAGGTGAAACCAATTGGCCTGCCTCTGTGCTGGGCTAGGCAGTATATAAGGCTGCTGTCTGCAGTGGCTCAGCCTCTTGCATTGAGAGTCCTTCCTCCACCTTTCGCGAGTGTCTTCGGATCCTTGTATGCTGTTTATCCTCACTCCTGCTTGGACCCTGCCTTACAGCTTGTTACACCCTGCTGCCTACAGCCCTAGCCTTTTGGGCTCCCTGCCTTGTTGCTTGCTCCACCCTGCTGCCTCCAGTCATTGCCTTCCAGGCTCCCTGCCTCTCAGCCCTGCTCCTCTGGGCTCTCCACACGGCAGCTGATCACGCTCTGCTGCCTTCCAGTCTCCGCCCTTGCCCTGCCGGGCTCTCCACATTGCAGCGTATCACGCTCTGCTGCTTTCCAGCCTTTGCCCTTGTCCTCTGGGCTCCCAGCTCTGCAGCCCTCCTCTCTCCGGCTGCCTTTGCCCTTGTCCTCTGGGCTCCCTGCTTGCAGCCTATCTCACACCGGCTGCCTTAGCCCTTGTCCTCAGGGCTCCCTGCTCTGCAGCCTTCCTCTCTCCGGCTGCCTTTGCCCTTGTCCTCTGGGCTCCCTGCTTGCAGCCTATCTCACACCGGCTGCCTTAGCCCTTGTCCTCTGGGCTCCCTGCTCTGCAGCCTCCTCTCTCCGGCTGCCTTTGCCCTTGTCCTCTGGGCTCCCTGCTTGCAGCCTATCTCACACCGGCTGCCTTAGCCCTTGTCCTCAGGGCTCCCTGCTCTGCAGCCTGCCTCTCTCCGGCGGCCTTTGCCCTTGTCCTCTGGGCTCCCTGCTCTGCAGCCTGCCTCACTCCGGCTGCCGTAGCCCTTTTCCTCTGATATTTCTACCTTACCGTCCCACTCTTGTGGGCTTACTCCTTGCCTTCCTGCTCCTCTGAGCGCTCCACCTACCTTTCTGTCCTCTGCTATCATATCCTGTTACTCGACTTTCCCTTCCTATCCTTCTGCTAGTTTGCTATCATCTCCTTTCCTGGATGTGTCTGTTGTATCTTCTCTTGTACTGTTTGTAGACCCTTTGTACAGAGCTTGTCTGCTGGTTCCCATCAGTCAACCTCTGCCCCTTCCCTTGTCTCGTTTCTATATCACAGACACCCATAGCTGCTATTCCAAGTTATGAGCAAACAGCGTGGGACTCTGTTATAGCAAACTGTGCAGAAGGCTAGAGTATTTCCAAGGTTCGTGGAATACTCTTTTCCTATTCTGCATACACCCCAAGAGGGTATTCACTCTATACCTTTTCCCTTGCTACTCTTCCCTACTCTTCACTCCCTTTCCTTTCCGCGGTGTGTGTTCCTATCTGTCCACTTTATTTCAACACCCAAACTCGTCTGGGTGTCTTGTGCCACTCGTATTAGAGTGCCATCCCTGACAGATTGTGTCAAGAATATGTCTTGTATTTAATTTGTATATCTCAGACTTGGAAGAAATCCTAGTAACTAAAGACACTTTACCTATAAAATTAGACATATGCGATGAGTCTATAATTTTTAATGCTACTCCCATTGGCGTACAGGGAACATCAGCAATTTTTCCAAACTTAGGAGGCTAAGCACAATTTACATATCAACATAATGAAGTCAAAAAGCATTTACTAACACAATTGAACATGCAATATTTTGATGGTACATTTCAGGTATGCTGCTAGAATGCATAACATCTAAGACGTATCTGATATTTGTTCTAACTGGTAAACGATGTAAACATATTTTCTGTGAGGGGTGGCTAATAGGGGCAAGCCTTAAGAAGTTCAAATGAAAACTTGCAATAGTAATATACAGCAATACACAAAATTGAAATGAAAAAGTAAAACTATGTAACAAATCTTAAGCGATAAAACAGGAAGAATGATAAAAACCTTAAAATCAGTAACCCAGAGTGAATAAACTCCAAAAAACACATACTGTAAAGCCAATTCCAATAGCATTGATATTTTCCAGGCTCCTTTAAGATAACTATCAAAATCAATTGCAGCCTTAACATCTCAAAAAGATAATAGCAAAACAAAAGGCAAACTCCACTGGTGCAGAGAGCTTTCGCTCAAGTTGTTCAGCACGTATCTCTCCCGTATATCATTGTAATAATAATAATAATAATAATAATAATAATAGTAATAGCTCTTTATTGTGGTTTAGTTCAATTAAGAACTTTAGCCAATATTCAACAAACTATCAAGCAATTCACATAGATCATCTAAAATAATCAAACAAGCAAGCATAATACCTTAAAATCAAAATAGAGAACATATGTCACAATAGATCATGGTTCATTAAAACAAACATTTAAGACGTAAAGACACATAAAGTGCATGTCTTTGTATAAATCATCATCTGTACTGCCAAATACAACACGTTACATTCAGATTTTGCTATTTATTGGAACAGATTAATTGTCTGGGCCCATCCAAGGGCTATAAATCTCAGACTGAAAGCAGTGTAAAAATGCTGTTAAGATGGATTAACAAGACAGTCATTATCATATTGGAGGGTTCTAAAAATGTATACACTTTGAAACATTAAAAGGATACGACATTACAAACAACACTCATACTCATTCATCATAAAATAAGAGAAGTCTGGCTTTAGTCTTCTCATAGACTAGACTTAGAGCATAAATAGTATATTAATCAACCAGCTATGTAAACACCACGCGTTGGTTTGAATAACCGAAACCGTCGCATTCCAACACATTAGACTCCCATACTTATTTCATTTATAACATGTTACCCCTCACATACCATTATCGGGCTATCCATTATTACTGCATATATCATTGTATACAGGACAGAATAACACAAAATGGGAAAGTGTTCATTCCAAAAGCAGGTTACATCTGCTGTATTACAATTTCCTGTCCACTTTCATGTAATAGTTTAAGGTGGAATAGCACTAAATCAGGCTTTAGTTAGCAGAATTTGATGCCAAGAATTGGTAATTGCCAAAAAAAGCCTGACACTTCCACTAATGTGGAGGAAGGTAAATTTGTCCTAACAGAAGTCTTTGAGGGATTTATTTCTTTTCTAGTATGCTCTATTGTATTCCTAAATTTCAATTTGAGCACATTATTTGAGACTTTTGAAATGTGTTCAGGTATACCAAAACAGGTCCCCGGTCCCACTAATGCAAAGGCTTATTCATGTACCGCAACCATCCTATTTTGTAGTGACTTCCCAAAAATCTGGTCAGTTCCCTATAATTTCTGGAAGACAATGGAGAAAATAAGCTGGTTAGCTACTTATGCCTGTCTCCATATGTGTATCATAGGATAATGTAGTGGAAGGGGCAGAAAATCACCATGTAAGAAAATACTTTAATTTATTTGTTCTATATCCACATTCCCAGTGGCCCTCTATTCATTCCCATAGGCACCTACAGCAATTCCTTTGCTTCTATAAATTGTCAGCATATGATTGACTGTGTACTGCTGCATAGTTCTTGCAAATCTGAAAAGACCACTTATTACCTGTTTCATCTGTGTCCCTTGTGTGTCACTTATTTTCTTTCTTGTTAACCGCTCATTAAATCCTACCATAGGTAATTGAAATGGTGGCATGTCATTAACCAATGGCCTGCTATGGAAACACGGATGAATCTCTTCTTCTTGATGCAGACAAATATTACATAAAATGTAACCACTTTAACTATGAGGTTCAAAGTGACATGTAGTCATCATATTTTTTGATGAATTGCTGTATAGATGTGGTAACTCTAGCGAATAGTATGGAATGAACTGCATAACTTAATACCAGAGAGCGTCCAACATCCTCAAAGAGACACATCGGCCCCTTGAGGCCCCTAAAGAATTTATATAGAGGTTGAATACGAGGGGTGCAAGCATGCACCCCTGTATGACCCCATTCTTTACCTCAATAGGGTCACTAAGCTCCCCTTCCTTACCATATTGGGTACAAACCTGTGAATTACCATAGAGTGGCTCAAACATATATAAAAGGTGTTTTCGGGACTCTCATATCATTTAAAGTCTGCCAAAGGATGCTCCTGTCTATGTAGTCGAAGGTTGAGCTCAGGTCCATAAATGCCATGTAGACAGGAGACCCCAAACTGATAATATATTTACTAGTATTAGATAAATATATTTAAAATGTTGTTTAAATCTGAAACTCACATTAGAAGTTAAAGGTTCTAGGTGGAATCTGCAAAAGACAACAGGGAATGTAGCCTGTGTAGCAAAGACTTCTTTGAATCACTGAAATACTTATTATCGGATTGCCAGGGCACAATGGTTACAAAGTAAAACAAATGTTTCAATGCTATTGTTAGAATTTCTATGAGAATGATTTTGACTAGGCAACTGAATCTGCTTAATTATAGCTTGGAGAACAATGATCAATGAATTACAAAATGGATTGAAGGTGGACAATCTGTTGTACTGCAATACAAAAATTAAAGACATGACTATCATGACGGAAGTTCTTTTCTTTCCTGCTACTACTCTTCCAGCTCCTTCTGCTTTTCCTTTTATTCTCTTTCCCCCCTATGCCCTGCTGATCTCACCTACTGCTTGTAATCTCGAGCTCTATCTTGAATCTAACTTCTCCTTTAGCCATCATATCTCACTTGCCTCTCACGCCTGTTGTTATCACCTCTTTAAGATTTGCAAAACTCGTCCCTTGATCACTTTTCATGCCACTAAGCTCTTGGTCTCTTCTCTAATCTTTTCTCGACTTTTCTACTGCTCTATTCTACTCTTTGGTCTTCCTCGCTCTCGCCTAGCCCCTCTCAAATCAATGTATCATTCCTCCATCCGCTCGCTTACTTATTATCCTATTGTGACTCCATCTCCTCTTCTCTTGACTCTCTTGGATGGCTCTCCTTTCATTCTCAGATGGAATTCTATTTTCTCTGCTTAGTATTAAAATCTTTCTATGGCCTTGCCCCTGATTACCTCTTTTCTCTCCTCTCATTTGTCTCTCCTTCTCGTCCTCCCAGTTCAGCTCCACTCTTCTTACTTACTGTTCCATGCGCCTCTTAAGCACAATCTCGCTTTCAATCTTTTTACTGCCGGCCCCTCTCCACTGGAACTTTCTTCCACTATCCCTCTCATCTATAACATTTTACTCTCTATTTCGCTCCTCCCTAAAATGTCACCTACTTCATTCTCCTGTCTGATTGCTATTGACTGATCCCGAACAAAATTGTTTACACTTATTTTAATGTACTGTTGACTGTTTCTTTGTGAAGCACATCAATTGAATGTATTGTGTACTGCAGTGATGATTTCACTGAATGGTAACGGGAAGTACTGTTGCACATGTGTACTCTATATTTAGTACTGTAAGGCTGTACATTTAAACAAATTATTATATTAATTTGTAAGTGTTCATTTTAAAGTCTAATTATGTGATTGCATTTCATGTTTAGTATTATATGAAATTGATTGTTTTTGTCAAGTATACGTATGGTGAAAGGTTTGTATTAAACATAACACCATATGCAAAAATTATAATATTCTCAGTATTGACCTTCCAAAAGGACTGTTGAAAGCATTATTAAATGTGGAAAAGATTCTGTTGACCTTATAAAAGCCTGCCAACACTTTTAAAGAACTTATAGGGCCTGATTAATGGAAGTGTTTTATAATGGCACAATCCCATACGAAAACCTTCCATGAAACAGGCCCATAATGTCAAGCCAATCTTTCTCTGTATTCTCTCGATGTCGAATTAATTGGAACATATGTGAAGCTCTTCTTTTAAATCCCAATACGTAACATAGGTGATGCTCGCTTTAGGGGCTTTTTGTTGAAACTCAAATATCTTCTGAATACTGCACACAGAGATATGGTAAGGTATAACATAGGTCAGTCATGGCTGAACATTTAAAGTGATTTATTACATTGGGTAGCCTTTGGCCTTTCTAAATGAGATGTACGCACATTCTGAAGAGGATGGTCAGACCCAAACTGAACTATCTCTTCAGAATACTTCCTCTGCAGCTTCCTAATACTCTCTTAGGAAACAAAAATGATGGGGATTAAGACATTTCTTTCGGCAAATGAAGTCCTAGAGTGGAAAACACATTATACACACAGGCTGATTGAGAATTCTCAATATAGAATTGCATTGCTTGGGGCAACAAATATACCATTGTATGTCATGTACAACCACAATGAAACATAGGCACTCTTAGGTTAAATTGGAACAAAAACAGGGTATATTCTGATTTTGCTTTAAAATAAGGTGATTTTAAATCTATTGAGGGAAGCCTATTTTATAAACAATTGATCATGTTTGGAGAAGGGTAAATTCCATTTCATGAGTAGATAGTTCTTAGCCATGAGAGGCATTAATGGGGGGGGGGGGGAACAAGAATGCTGAAATGTGTAGAAACCAATTTGTTGGAAAGAATGGGCTGATAAGGAAATTACTATTTGAGACTGTATCGTAGTAAATAATCAAACTAAATCTTTCAGAGATTTACGGCACTGGTCTCCAGAAAAGTAGTCATCAAGCTTTTCAAAAGGTGGGGAAACAGGGTTTTGGCATGGTCTGCACAACACTACAATATGGTACGTATATTATGTTCCTCCCCAACATTATTAAATATTTGGTCTTCAGTGTGAAAGTAAATCAAAACCCATCTGCTAACACAGGAAGGAAAAAGAAATTACAGGATATCACAATATTGAAATAATTATTTACAGGACATTGAACAGAGAAACAGAATCAAGAAACAGAATCAAGAAATGTCTACATTTAATCAGAGCATGAAATTGTATAGACCCCTCCGCCTCAGTGTTTACCAGATATTCACTATATTTAGACACATGTTCTTCCTCTATTTGTATTCAGAAGGCTTTAACCTAATGAAGACTTTCCAATATATCTGTACACATTTATGAAGACAGATAGGAAAAATATTTATGTGACTCAGATTCCCTGTTACCAATTTCTATTGGGAAATTATTTATATATTTTTTATAATGTGTTATTTATTGTTTATGGTTCATCCAGTTTACATGTTTGTGACCCATTCTCCTTTATTAGAAGATATATCAATGTTGAATTGGTGAATAATCAGGTAGATATAGAGCGACTATTTATACTTTTGTGATCTTTACAAATTGATCGATGAACACATCCTCTGTATATTGAAAGATGTAAAGACTTTTATCAAATACCTGGAGGTAAGTGAGAAGCTTGCATGCTTTTACATCATCCCAATAATAGTCATCCCCACTGTTTTCATATGTATTAGTTGTAAAATGTTATTTAAACAAAAAAATCCAAAAAAGAGCCTAGTCTCTAGAAAAAAGTCCCTTCAGGTTGCATGTTCTTTGAGCTGGACCTGTTCTTTTTGAGATCAACATAAATGTGTGCACATAAAGGTAACATGGAATTAACAGTACCCAAGGCCAGAACTATTGGTTTTGGCAATGTTTTTGGCTTCTCGATTGAGTTTTATGCACATCTACTGTTCTGATTTTATCAATGAGGTATTATCCTTGATGCTGCTTTGTCCTTTCATTTCCAAATAAAATATGCATGTATGCATATGCAGGCACCAACAACGTTCCTCTCAACCACAAGCAAGCAGATCAATAATTACTTCAGCTCTTATAACCACACAAATCAAAGATATGCCTCTATTTGCTTTTATTTCATACAGTTCTGATAACTTTGAGAGAACTGATTTTTTCATTTTTTTAGCAGATTTCTAAATACACTGCTATTATAAATGGATTTCAGCGAGGGTCTAATTTTTTCAATTGTGCAATGTTTTGGCAATACTAACTCCTTCACTGTAAATGTAAAAGTGCAACAAATGGCTGTCAGATGTGTATTACCCAAACCGTGGGAACCTTAGGCTTCGAAAAAAAAATGGAGTAACTGTTACTGTACTAACAATCTCGTTCCACCTGTTATTCTTGTCATGCACTCTATCTGATCTTGTACAAAAACGCTCTGATACCCTTGGAGTTGGGCGCGACAAAAATGTCAAAACAAATGGCCTTGCCTAATCATTTAAATTTTCAAAAACTGCAAATGCAATAAATGACTACCAAATATCTGTGCCTTCCCCCTCTCACAGCTTCTTTTTTGTAAACGTAGCAATCTTTTAATTCCATTTTCAAGAGGTCAAAATGACTGCCAACTACGGGCTTCATTTAGAGTTTGGTGGTATTTCCTGTGTAAATAGCAATAAACTCAAATACCATTCGCAAATCCGGTAAGCATGCAGTAACAGAAAGAGTCTGCACGAGTTAGAATCAGGCAGTCTTCAGTTATTCCCCATTTTGGAGTTTCCTCATGCTCCATTGGGTATTGCCATATTTCCTCATGCTGTCATTACTGCATGGGGTAACATGCATGTGGTGATGGTTTTGTATGCAGCAGATTTCCTCCACACAAATACACGAGGTTTTAGTGAGTTTCCATTTTTAAACTTTGAATTTGCTGGTGCAGTAAAAGTGGTGGCAATTCCATAACTACCACCTTTTACCGCACTGCCAAACTCAAAAGAGGAAATTGGTCTGATACAGATTAATTCACAGCAAGTGTAAACTGCTGAATCCCATCATGCAATGCCTCATGGAAAACCTGCATTAATTAACGGGATAAGGAGTGCACTATGTGAGCTCTGGAAAGATGTATTTAGCGGGTTCATTTTTTTTTTTCATTTTTTTATTTTGATGTCCCTATGGTATCAAAGGGAGAAAAACAAAGAATAAACAGGTCGACTACCCCTTCCTTTATGTGCCTAAGTGTCTCCAGGTCAGTGGATTGGCAATCTATTCAACTACAAGATTGTTTAGTATACCACTCTGATCTATGAACATCCAATTTTTATTCATGTTCATATATTTTTTTTTAACAAGACCTATAACAGGATCTTACATAAATGGTATACATGTCTAAGAACCATAAAGACTATACAATTGTCACATTCATTCTCATGTCCATTCAAACACAAAAATATAGTGTAACATCAACCTATATACAAAAAATGCAAAGACATATTTAAAAGGACAACACTACTTTTTGGGGCAAATACGTTCTGAAGTTATGGGAATAAAGATCTACCATCAGTATCTATAATAACTCCCTCGTAATTTAATACATCCATTGTCTAAAGAGAAAGCTGTTTCTTCCTTTGTTTATTCTGTAGATCCTCTCAATGTTACCGCATGACGTTATTTTGGGGTGTAATTAATATTGCAACTTATATAGAACACCCGTCAGGTATAGATCTACGTGGAGAGAAAGGAAAATTCAATAGCAATTTCCTTTTGTTTTGTTGACATATGTTTCGGCCGTCTAGACTCATACAGTACACTCTCGAATGATGTTGGTCTAGTGAATGTGGGCCGTCTTCAGGACAATGAAACTGGTTTTTGCAAGAATGCTATTCTTCCCAAATGCGATGCTACTTAGTTTTGGATCTACAAAAAAGATCAAAAATGTTTGTTTTAATAAAGAAAATAAATATTTTGTACTAAGTGTTCATGTTCTAATGGGAGTGGTATTTATTACATGTACCACCACAATTACTGTCCTGTAGTTCACTGTAATTGCTTCTAGACATTGAGGAAAATCACATAACTATCTGGCAATGTGATGAATATTTTGTCCAGAAATTCTGGTCTTGCACAACACCTATGGATATATATTACTAATACCAGTGCTTCTCTCCTAGAATTAATATTTCACGGTGTTCTAGGTCAAGGTGAAAATTAAAGTTCTCATAAAAATACCTTTTGATTCTGCCAAACGACAGACTTTATATAATTGTTGTTTTCATAATAAGGCTCTTCATGGCAGTCCTTGCTTGAGACTGTCCGAAGCTGTCTTTTCCAAAAATCCTTTGGGCGCCGCTCACGTTGCAGCCCTTGCAAACTAATTCAATGACATACAAAGGGACGCTTTTATTAAATTATTGTTTTTCACCCCAATTGCAGCATTTTACATTTTAAATTAACATTGCAAATGCAGCTAATTCCGTGAACTAGGGCTTATTGCGTGTTCTGCAGTTGAACCTCGTGGCATTGTATTAGCCTTTCAGTTGCATCAATGAAAGTACAGATTGATAAGGGCAGGTTGATCTTTGTGCCTCATTCAGGCAGCCCAGGAGTGCATAAAATGCGACCTCCTGGTGTTACACCTCTCTTGCGTAATCCAGTTTAATATAGTGGCTATGGATCGTTTATCAAGCGTAAGAGATAGACTATATAGCTTGCTATGGATCTCTATTGTTGGGCGGCTAACAGTCAGCTTATCTGTACAAAATATCCATCACGTTGCCAGATGGTTATGTGATTTTCCTCAATGTCTAGAAGCAATTACAGTGAACTACAGGTCAGTAATTGTGGTGGTACATGTAATAAATACTGCAGCCATTACTCATAGAACATGAACACTGAGTAGAAAAGATTTTTCTTTATTAAAACAAACATTTTTGATCTTTTTTGTAGATCGAAAACTAAGAAGCATCGCATTTGGGAAGAATAGCATTCTTGTAAAAAACAGTTTCATTGTCCTGAAGATGGTCCACATTCACTGGACCAACAGCATTCGAGAGTGTACTGTATGAGTCTAGACGTCGAAACATATGTCGACAAAACAAAAGGAAAATGCTATTGAATTTTCCTTTCTCTCTACCTGACAGGTGTTCTATATAAGTTGCAATATTAATTACACACCAAAATAACGTCATGCAGTAATATAGAGAGGCTGTACAGAATAAAGAAAGGAAAAAACAGCTTTCTCTTTAGACAACGGATGTATTAAATTATGAGGGAGTTATTATAGATACTGATGGTAGATCTTTATTCCCATAACTTCAGAAAGTATTTGTCCAAAAAGAAGTACTGTCCTTTTAAATATGTCTTTGCATTTTTTGTATATAGATGGATGTTACACTATATTTTGTGTTTGAATAGACATGAGAATGAACGTGACAATTGTATAGTCTTTATGGTGCTTAGACATGTATACCATTTATGTAAGATCCTGTTATAGGTATTTTTAAAAAATATATATTAAACTGAATAAAAACTGGATGTTCATAGATCAGAGTGGTGTACTAAACAATCTTGTAGTTGAATAGATTGCCAATTCACTGACCTGGAAACACTTGGGGACATAAAGGAAGTCGACCTCTTTGTTCTTTTTTTTTCTGCTGTACTATTCTACCACTTTGCAGAGTCGACCCCCGAAAACAGAAAATAGGGAGTACCCAATTTCAAGCATTACCTCTGGTAACAAAGCAACTACTTTAACATGCCCTTCTTTCAAAGAAACCTTCTTCAAAGCGCACTGTGTGTTATGATCCATGTAATGTTTAAATATGTGAGTTTGGATGTCCTTTTACATGTTTTCAATCCAATTGGGCCTTATTACAATTGGGCCTTATTACAATTCGGTGGTAGCCTTGCCGGTAAAACCGGCAGGCTGCTGCCGAACTTGCGAATTATTCCACTGCCTGTCAATGGGGAAATACAGGGGCATTACAGCCCTGGCGGACCCTGTATTTGCCCATTGCTGGGTGCTAGTAATAATTAATCTCCATTTCCATTTGAGCCCCATTGGGCTCAATGGGAATGGGGACGCCGGATGCACCGGCACCATTCATGAATGGTACCGGTACATTCGACATGGTGTGCTCGCGGGTGGCAGTCAAGCCAGGCAGGTCAAACCTGGTGGGCAGAAAGGCACCCGCGAGCAGAACTTGTAGTTTGATGGTCCTGTAGCTAAGGAACCAGCAAGCTAACTGGTACTGTTGTTACCGGACCAGCAAACTTGTAATGAGGCCCAATTGTCTTATTATAGTTAACAATTGCTTTGCCTTTTTAAGTTCAGTGTAAAGAATAATTTACCCTCAACTGTACATTTTACGGTTATTCATATCTTTATTATTTACTTGTTGAGTATGGTATTGTTAATAATACTAAAAGAAAACATTTAAAACTTAAAAACATGTCTGTTGTTATTATTGTTGAGATATTTGTGAATATGTTGATAAGTTCACTAAGTGGCAATCCATGTCTCTCTCTCAGCTATGAGCCTCAGGGGCTTCACACCGCAGCTGGCCACCTACGCCAAGTCCCTTGTGGAAAATGTGCAGTTTGCAGATAGTATATGAACATCTGGGATTTTGCCTGCACAGAAAACATCTGGCACCTCAAGGGACACACTAATTGCAAATCCCATAATGTGATTTACATTATCGTTTGCCCCTGCAACAGATGCTTTGTGGGATAAACCCAAATACCTGTCCAACTTGGAATCACTGGCAAGATTTAAAAACACAACATTCCCTGCAGCATTGATGCTGAACACACAGTCAAAGAACTTAGATGGTTTGACCTAAAACAGGTGAAACAAGAGAACAGAGGTGGTTCCATTGAAATGAAACTGGCCATACACGACAAATTCTGGATATTCAATCTTAAAACACATACGCAGGGACTCAATGATACTTTGGAGTGGTCATATTTAATATGATGTCTTGGAGTGTTTGCACTTTATATGATCACTATGCCGGCATTAAAAATCAGTAACATTTGAGAGCTATCCACTATGGTCTGCAAGATATGGGTGTGTCACATTCTAACTTATTAAAAAAAAGGGAGAGTGTATACACCCACACTAGTCTTGAATAGATATCTTATCTTATGAGAATTTGCAGCGACTACACTGATGACTTTATACATTCTGTAAGTGTCATAGATCCCATGCACTCCTTAGAGATATGCTTTTGCAAGGTAGCGGACCAAATCTCAATATACTTTCATTCTGTGAGTGGACGCCATTGCTGGATGTCTTTCATATGACAGATAGAGAACGTCATTAACCTAGACTCATTTAAGTCTGTTTATGTCCCGCTGTGTGCTGGAAATGCGATTAAGTTAATGCTGGAATCAAGTGAGCTCACAAGCATTTGAGCGATATGGCACTTTGGTGTTATGACGGATCAGGTATGTAGCGACTGTCGACTGTTAGGGACAATTTATGCATTTGTGCCTCCACGCATGAATATTTAGGTTGAATCTAGAGGCTAGGGCAATCCCTAAGCCCTGTTCATTTCTTCATCTGAATTTAGGAATTTTGAAGTGTGTAACGCATTGGAAGAAAACAGTAGGGAAGGAGACACTGGAGTTGTTCCCCTTAGTAAGCGTGCAGCGTGCAAGACAAGTTCAGGTAAATAATGTCTGCATACTAGTCTCTGTAATTATAGGTAGTTAAGATACACAATACTTATAGACATTCACATTTTACATTTTGTTTGGTATTCAAGTACTAGAATTTATGTACCGGTGCTAAATCATCCAATCATGGGAGGCTGCATAGTTGTGTTTGTGATGACCCACACATAATTCAGGTAAAAAAAGTGGTAGATTTATTCCCATGCACATGACTTTTTTGTAAAAGGAAGCTACAGATAGATTATCCCGAGATCCATTTTATTTATTGATTTTTTACTGATACGTCATATTTAAATCAGCCCTGAGGAAGACAGGGCCATTGACTCTTCATCGAAACAAGCTAACACCCACAGTATGATATGATGTGGCTTTTGTAACGTGCCTATACGCAAGTGTTTAAAGGCGTGACGAGGCAAGGAAGGTGGAACAGAGGGAGGACAGAGACAATGATCTTACCAGGCCAAGTGACACTGAGATTGTACAAGTGCAGGGGAGGGGGAGGGAAAAAGTGCCAGGGGAAAGGGGAGAGGGCAGTGCTGTACATGGAACCAAAACAATAACAAGAAGTGCGGCCAGCATGTGGCAGGTGCAAGGGTAAGTGCAGAAAGCAGGTGTCCAAAAGTGCAGGTAGGGGACATTACGGTTACAGATACAGCCCCAAGTGACAGGGATGCCGGGAGGCAATGCGGGTGAGCAACCGGGCAGGCAGGGACCGAAATCAGAGGGTAGCCAGGTGATCAGTGCAGTATTAGACCGGAAATCAGCAGGGGAGAGGAAGAGAGAAGGGAGACGCAAAGAGGAAGGTCTTGAGGTGCTTCCGGAACCGGAGATGGTTCTCCTCAAGTGTCAGAGAGGCAGGGAGGCTGTTCCAGAGGGAGGCCCCACCCAAGGAAAGAGATCTAAAACCAACTTTCTGCTTGGAGAAGCGACTGACCCTGAGGGGGTTGGAGGTGGAGGAGGAAAGACATGAGTAGGAATGTATTTACGAAGAAAGAGTTGGAGGAATTGAGGATCCAGGGCCAGAAAGCCTTGTGGACAATGCAGAGGGTCTTGGACGTAATCCTTGCAGCCACTGGGAGCCAATGCAGAGATTTCAGTGCTGCAGAGATACAATCCCTGGGCTTGAGGACAAGGACAAGTCTTGCAGTCCTGTTCTGGATCAGTTGAAGAGGGAGGAGAGTAGAAGCAGGCAGATTTAGAAAGAGGCTGTTGCAGTAGTCCAGCCTAGAGAGAACCAGAGCTCTAGAGACAGTGAGCTTTTGTGGGAAGGAGAAGGAAGGAAGAATACCTCTGAGATGGTGCAGTTGGTAGTTTGACTTCTTAGAGATTTATTTATTTATTTATTTTGGATTTGTAGCGTGCACTACAGCCCAAAGGCATTGAGGCGCTATAGCAGAACGTAAAAAGGCTTATTAAGGGTTACAGTGAAGTCGCCCATAAGAAAAACTTGGTACATTACAGGGTAAGTGGTTACTCATACATCCATACAAGATTAAGGTTACAGCATTGAAAAGCAGCGAGCAAGTTCAGATACATAGAAGTCCGGTGTGATTCAAACAAATAGTCTTGTTTTGATGGCCTTGCGAAAGGCTGAGTAGGAGTCAATTAGCCTGATGTGAGGCGGTAGGGCGTTCCAGTGTGTGGCGGCCATGGTTGGGAAACTTGATCCGCCAGCCCGGGCTTTGTGTGACCTGGGAACAGTTATCAGGTTGACGTAAGGAGTTCTGGAGGGCCTGAGAGTGGTAGGTTTGGAGAACCTGTGAGCAAGATAGTAGGGGGGCATGGACATGTAGACATTTTTGCGTGAGGGCAAGGGTTTTGAAGATGATTCTTTCCTTAACTGTGAGCCAACGGAACTTTCTTCTGAGCTCTGAAATGTGATCTCTACGTGAGAGTCCAATGGCAGCCCTGAGGGAGTTGTTTTGAGCAATTTGAAGCTTGGCTACATTTTTGCCTGAAGTGCCTACAAAGAGAGCATTGCAATAATCCAGTATGGAGCCCATTATAGCCCTGGCGATGATGAGGCAGTTTTGCTGGGACAGGAATGGTCTCACTGAGTTGATGGGTTTGGAGTGATATGCTGAGGTAGAGGCTATGGCGTTCACTTGCCTATTCATGGACAGATCAGGTTCCAGATATGCGCTCAGGGTTTTAATTGATTGTGACACAGTGATGGGGATGTTGTCAATGGTGAAAGAGATGTACTCAGGGTAAAGCTTGGTCGAGGTAGATGGGGAGGCAACCAGCAGAAGTTTGGTTTTCTCACTGTTGAGACAGAGCCAGTTTTCTGACTTCCAAGACTGGATTGTTGTGTAAATGGAGTTGAGGGTGTTTTGGTCAGACAGGTAATCACCCGATAGGGGGATAAGTACCTGGGTGTCATCAGCATAGTTTGTATATGAGATACCCAGGGCATCCAGAATTTTAAATAGAGGCCTAGTGAAGAGGTTGTACAGGGTGGGGGCATTGCAGGAACCCTGAGGAATACCACAGAGATGTCAGAGATGTGAGGAGAAAAGGGGAGTGTGACGTCGAAGATGACCCCAAGGTTCTTAACCTCACAGGTGGGAGCAGGAAGAGGGCCAAGGGAGGCCGGCCAGAGAGTGACAGGAAAGGAGGGTGCAGGTGTGCCAATGAGGGGAATATGGCAGAGGGGAGCCTAAAAACACGCTGAGTGTCATCTGCATAGCACTGAAAGTCGGAACAGGGAGCGGCAATGCAGTTGGCGAGAGGTGCCAGGTATTGGTTGAACAGCCAGGGTGCAAGGTAGACCCCTGGGGAACACCACAGGTAGAGAGTGAGATAGAGGAAAGGAAGGACCCAAGTTGGACCTGGCAGGGTATACGAAAAAGAGGAAGGGTGTATTTCTTTAACTTTTATAATGATGGTATATAATGTGTTTTATGCTAGCTGGCACTGTGGCACTTTAGCAGGGTAGGCACTAAGGCACTTTAGCTTGGTAGAAGGGTATTTATGTAGCATTCTTCAAAAAAGGCACTTTCAGCACTTTATTGGATCCTTTTCGAATCATGTGTATTTTTACCTGTTTTTGATTGTATTTTGTCTGAGATTTAATGTGTAAATAAAAAACATGTTTAGATATGTTTTGTGCCTGTGGGGTTGTATCGAAGTGATGGGTTGATAAGTAAACCGTACAACAGTGGACTAAGCTATTTGAAGTTACTATTTAGAAACATAATGTATGTACAGTGATGCTGTAACTAATGCAAATGAAGGTTCCTAAATTAAATGTATCATAGATATTTGGTCTTGTGAATGGGACACTAAAATATGTAGTAAGAAAAATTGGTTGAACATCGTTATACTATCTTGTAAATTGACTTATCGAGGGTATGTTCAGAGAAAAATGAAAAAAAAGAAAAGATGAGTTAATTACCTCACAGTGTATATGAAATGGGTCATCCCTTGGGGTCTGTGGGGAATACAGGGAACCCTGGTGTAGGGTGCAGTCCCTTGGGTTCGACATCAACAGCCAAATCACCTTCAAACAGCAGATAGAAAGGAAGACACAAACGTCCTGGTACCAAGTTCCTCTCTGTTGGAAAACCAAGTCCTTCATCACAGGAAATAGCTTCAGATCTATTATCCAAGCCTTGGACCTCTGTCACCTGGATGGTGGAAATATCCTTTTGGAAGGCCTTCCTGTGAGTACCCCCACACCCCTCAGATGTGTGCTGCATGCAGCAGTATGACTTATTAAAGGTCTCCACAAATTCAACCACATCAACCCAACCCTCATTGAACTGCACTGGCTCCTGCTGAAAGCCTGTATCATCTTCAAATCATGTTGCAATATCTATAAGGCAGCCACCTTGAAGTCCACAAGCTCCCTCACTGAGAAAATCAGCATCTCCAGTGGCCTGCAATCCACCTGAAGCAAGGTCATGGGCAGACTTGAAATCCGCCTGTGCAAGAAGGAAAAGAACCAGAAGGAAGGCATTCTCTGTCTACACCCCCAAACACCTGGAACTGTCACCTTATCAACATTAGATTCGCCCCATTGCTTCTACAGTTCGGGAAAGAGCTCAAGACAGTCCCCTTCAAGGAATGGCTCCTTCCTAATACCTAGGCCCACACACCCTCCATTCCCCACCCCAACTTCATTGAAGAGAACAAACTCCTTGGACTCCGCCAATCTGGCTTCCGCCCCAGACACGGGACCGAAACCGCCCTACTTGACCTGAAAAACCAGATGGACGATGCTAGAGACTTGGGTAAACCAGCACTTCTCCTACTCCTTGACCTATCCGCGGCCTTCGACCTTGTGGATCATAGTGTCTTATGCCACCACCTTTCCTCCACTGCCAAATTCTCCCCAGAGGCCACAGCCTGGATCACCTCTTTCTTACAAGACAGAACCATTCAAGTATTCTCTGACCTAGCCGCCGCATCACCAACCATTATACTTTGTGGTGTACCCCAAGGCTCCTGTCTCTCCCCCACCTTATACAACATCTTCACACGACCCCTCTTCCTCATCCTCGATGCTATGGGAATATCCTACACCAACTACGCCGACGACACGCAGATCCTCCTCACTCTCACAGGGAACTATCACACTGACTCCCTGACCCTCAACAACCTCTACAACACCATCCAAGCCTGGATGGCAGACAACGGTCTATGCCTCAACTCTGACAAGACAGAACTCCTCCTGGTAGGTTCCCCCGACACAATAAAAAATCTAGATGCCCAATTCAGCCACTTCACCATTAACTCCATTAAAATTCCAGTCTCCAACTCTGTCAAAACTCTGGGAGTCTACCTAGACTCCAGCCTATCCATGGATAGACAAGTCAGCGCAATAGCCTCAGCAGCTGCATATCATGCCAAACTTATCAACGCAGTCAGACCCCTTCTCTCCAAAGAGAACTGCACCAACATAGCCAGAGCCATCACGGCTCTAGGCTAGACTACTGCAACGTACTCTTTCTAGGAACCTCCAACAAAAACTTAGAGAGACTACAAGTAATACAGAACAATGCTCTCCGGGCAGCCCAAGGCATTGCTAAAAGAGAACATATCTCTGAAGCCAGAAAACTAGCCCACTGGCTCCCAATAAAGGAAAGGATCGTATTCAAAGCCCTGACACTGACCCACAAGTGCATTCACCTCACTGCTCCAGCATACCCCTCTCAAAGGATCCACCCCGTCTCCACTACCAGGCCAACCAGATCACCATACACCAACATGCTCTCGGTGCCACTAGTACAAAGAGTAAAAGCGGGCGGATCCAGCTTCCCCTATCTAGCGCCCACTCACTGGAATGCCCTACCTCCCACTATCCGAGGGGAGGCCTCCCTCACCACCTTCCGCAAAACTCTGAAAACTACCCTCTTCACATAAGACCCGACACACCAGCACGAATACTTATCATATATGTTGTAATATACGTCCCAATGCAATATTTGTAACAACAGTATGATATCTTGTAGTATTCATAATGTGTTATCAATCGCTTTCATGCCTGTACCATGTAACTAAGTTATTGCAAGTAACAGCGCCTCAATGTCCCTGGGCTTCTTGCGCGCTATATAAATATAAATAAATAAACTGAGACTCAGTGATCTGCTCCTCACTGTTTCCGCCCTTGGTGCTTGCAGATCCCTTGCTACCAATTGCCTGCCATGCCCTGTTGTTAGCTCCTTGCTCCTTTTTTGTCTGATAAGCTCACTGTCTTCTTCCCCTTATGATTGTAAAGTGCTCTGTTGCTTCCCAAAGCTAGGTCAATGCTGTATAAAGACAAGAATAATAAAAGTAATAATAATAATAATAATAATAATAATAATAATAATAATACTAACACAAATCAAGCTTTGTGTATCATTGAAACTCAAATATGTTCAAATAAAAGAAAATCAAAGGTGGTCCCCTTACTTAATGAATGCAACGCCACCACAATCAGATACATGAATGTTGAAAACCTATTTACACATTTAGAGTTGGCATGCCTCTGACAATCTCGCTATGAGGTGGCTCAAATATACAGTCACACCCTGTATCAATAAAATATATTTTTTAACATGTTTAAACCTAACTATTATATTCAAAGTCTCTTCAGGTAACATTACATACAATTCGTTTTTTATAAGCAATCAGCCAGTTCAGAATATTTTATTTTCTCCAGTATCAAAAACAATTATTGGCACCAGAAAAAGGTTGCATAAAGAGGTTTCTTATGTACAGAAATGTACATCAGTTCGATGTGTGAATGTGGGGTTGTGAGTTTCTACCATGTGCATGCAATTTGAATGCATGCTGTAATGAGTTTCATATAATTCAGGTTAGGGTTTAAAAAAACAGTGTTACCAATTTAGAATGCACAGGATATTGGTTCACCAAATATAGAATGGTTTTATGGTTTTCTAATACAAGGATAAGTACCCCACCCATTTCACTCATAAATCGAGTCCCACAGATACAGAGTCCCTCACTACTATCTAAAGTCAAGAGAGAGGAGAGGGTGTAATTTATAGAAGTATAATTCTCTTTGGGAATGGAATTAAGATGCGTAAACTCATTTCAATTTCCCCATTCACTTTTCAAATATCTATTGCATGTACAGGTTCAAATTATCAATTGAATCTCTATTTTGGCTATGAGGCATGGCCACTGATTCACAGACCAAATAGTTAGACCATACCTGGCAATACTGCAGCATGCAGTTTATTTTAGCTAACATTTACCAAATGCGGCACTGTCAGCTCTAGGAATTGTTCCTATTTTGCACAGTGCACACAGCACAGAAAACACATTTTTGTTGTCATTTAAATGTAATCTCCCCAGGTTTAGTACAGTGGAAGCAGGATATAACTCTCACTAGCAAACTACAATATCTATTCTCATTCTGTTAAAAATAATATATCAGCCCCTGCACTCTATGCTAAGCGAAATGCTATGTTCTCTACAAGAAGTCAAAACACTTGTGTATAGGCGCGTTACAAATGCCATATCATATCATATCATATCATATCTCACTTGGTTTTAAACATAGTGAAAAAGCATTGTTCCATTTTACACAAAAATATAAATATGTTCTATGTTGAATGAGCCCCCTCACCCCTTAGTGGAAACTACATCCCTAGTCCCCTTGCACTCCAGGGAGTTAACAGGGCAATGATCCTAAGGAACCTTTCTTAATTCCAGTTGAAGACATTTTATACTCACTTGAAAATAATATGTTAAGGGCATGAGTTAGGATGGACCCTCACGGGTGTGAGGGGATCGCCACAAATACCCACTTGGATGCCATCTTTCAATCTAAGTGTATTAATTCAGGGTGTTTACAAAACAGCGAGCTTGGTGGATGTCTCCAGATTTTAGGGCAAACCGGGGTATGGGGAAAGTTTGGTCCTCGGGCCGTCCCTCGCTCTCTCGACTGCCCCATCCTTTCCCTCCTTCCTAACCCAGGCATCCCAAACTCGGTTAGTGCTAGGGCATGGTAACCGCTACTGTCTTTTGTTCTTTCCAACACTGTGTTGATGTCCCCAAATGATGACTACCTGACTCCCTTAGGGGCCTTCTAGCTGTCCCACTCCTAGCCCCACTTAGTTTCCTTGGGGAGTTTGGGATGGTGCCTCCTTCTAACCAGTTCCACTGACTCATCAGTCACATGCAGCCTCAACTGAGCCTCACCGACGCTGGGTCCCAAAATGTTCTCCTCATATCAATGCTTCTACCCTTCCGATCTTACACTCTGATATCTTACCTCCACTTATTGACATTATTTCCCTTCTCAACTCCATCTCTGTTAGGAAAGATTTCATAATTGTATGTAATTTTCCCTCCATGTGTCAATCCCCAAACTTTTTGCTGCTGTTTAGACACCATTGACTGACTTTGCCAGAGAAGCACAGCCTTCAGCTACACTCCTCTGGGCTTTCGCTCACTTTTTATGGGGAAACTGACATGCCCTTAAGACAGTCAGTACTGGGAGACGTTGTGTCCCTTCGTCCTTTCCTCATGTTGCAACTTTTGTGCAACATGTAACAAGTGTGCAATGTACCATACAGCACACTTAGGTCTATAGTCATTTCCAAAGGCCTTAGAAACTCTTGCTGGACTTTTTATGAACTGTGCAGATGCGTCATGGATAGGACTGGTGGCAGCTATCTTTTCGCATTCTTTTTAACCCTTTCCTGCCATGTGAACCACATTAACCGCGTTTGGCACAAATAGGTGGCCTGGCTCCAAAATGGCCATGCCACGAGGTTCTTTGTCCTGTCCTTTGGCCATCTTGCCCCTTTGCCTTCCCCAGGTCGAGTCGACCCGGGTCAGTCCTTATTTGGTCATGCACTTTCCCACAAAATCCAATACTTTTGCGGGATTCTGCATGCCTCGTGTGTGTGCCTCCAGGATGTGGGCTGAAACGTCTGGTTCCAATACTATCCTGGGTGCCAGAGAGTCTGGAGTGCCATGAATGACTGGGACCACCGTGGTCCATGATGGATCCACGTATGGGGTGTGTGTTTGTGAGCAGATCTCCCATCCTCTCCGTTTTGGCATGAAGGAAACTTTGGATAAGAGGAGGCCGAAAACACCCATACCATGTCGATCTCCTGAGTTCTCACTGAAGAAAGGATAGGATCCAAGTATCCTGCAACAAGAAGCCGAGTCGAGGAACTGCTGGTGACCCACTGGAAGGTTTGGCACCCTGAGCCCGTTGTTGTCCCGTGGGACCCCTCTGCATCTTGTCATCCTGGAAGGTCTGCGAAGATGCTTAGACCCATTGGAATAGTGAGACCAACTATTCTCGGCACCTTCATCAAACCCTGCAAGTAAACTTTCTCAGAAGTGTCCCTCGGCCAACCAGTGGACTGGCCAGCTTACCCAGTTGCTTTGCTCTGTCACTGCCGCCGTTTTGAGGAGGCCCCCGAAACTTGGTATACTGCTAGCTCTTTGTCCCCGGCACCCTCACTCCGAATTTCGTAGACTTGGCATTCCCATGTCTGAAGTGAGATGTGTGCGCCAGGACCGGAGTGAATGCGGTTACTGTGTTGCCCTGCCACGGCAACGTCTTTTGCAAGTCCGCTGCATTTGTGACCTTCTTGCCCCTGAAGCCTGCTGCTGTGAAACTGGGTCGATTCATCCATCCGGAGCGGAGAAATTGCCACTGTCCTATTTGGGAATCATTGCTGTAACTCAGGAACTGAAAGGTGCCGAGACATCCTTATTGATGCATTCGGAGTGGACTGACCTGGCAAAGTTTGGGTCCGCTTGCGTCGGGGACCGTTGAGTACTCCATACCCAAACAGGTGGCCCTTAGCGCAAGGGCCCATTTTTGCATAAGTGGCCCCTGGGGGCCCCTCTCCCTTCTACTGCTATTGCGAAATAGCAACTCCATCCCGAACTCTCGAACTGCATCTGTCTTCAAGTGGAGGTCCTTCTTGAATAGTGGGAACTAGTTCTGCATCACCTCATCCACCTTCCCGAGCTGCTGGAGACCCCTGAAGAGACTCTATTTTGCCCATTGGAACAGCCGCGTGCACTTGCATTGCATGTACTATTGAGCATAAGGCTCCTCTCTTCATAGGGCTTGGACTGCCTCTTAGTTAGGTGTATTGTCCATGTCGAACTGGCCCTAAAGACTATCTGCACTGCCTGTTTCCTTCCCCTCCAGTTTGTCGACATATTTTGTGCATTTAACCCTTTAGACCCCAATGGTCTTGTATATCCATTGTATTGACAGAGTTGTGTTGGTTTACTTAGTGTTACTGTGATTCTTCTGGAATGGTCTATGTTACAAAGGCCTTGTAATAAATGTGTCTATATTTTTGATATAACACCTGTCTGGAGTAATTTGTAAGTGCCCTTGCTCTGTGCGCTCATTGAGGTCCTTCAGTCACCCTCATTACGAGGTGGGCGGTAAGGGATTACCGGCACAGGTAAGAGCACCAGTGCCGGTAATCCCTTACTGCCCTACTACGAGTTCCCTTTGCGGGTCCTTCCTTAACACCTGTTTTTTTCAGGCATTAAGGATGGGACCCGCAAAGGGATGCGTTATTAGTGCCTTCCCCATTCCCATTGAGCCCTATGGGGGCACAAATGGGGATGGGGAATAGCCCTGGTGAATGGGGAATTACCGGTCCCGCCAACCTTGGAATGGACCGGTAATTGCTCCATTCACCAGGGCGGAGTTGGAACGAGTTTGGAGGCAGCCATGGCGCTAATATTCCCCCTAACTCACCTACCACTGAGGTGGAGGTAATTGGTCAATCACTAGGACCTGACGAGGAGGTGGTGATACCTGAAGTAATTGACCCAAATGACCATCCTGAACTAAATGATTTGTTAGTAAAAGGTGGTCCTGACAGGGAAGAATTTAGTAAGGGCCAACATGAGTGCCTATCTCTGGAAGGCATAAGGAGACATGCCTTCTCCCAGCTTGAGGGTGAACCTCCTGGGAAGCACAGGATTAATTGGAAAGGTAGGCTCCTGTATAGTGAGCCCACAGAGTCTACAGAAGGAGACCATAGGAGCATAAGAGGTTGGTGGTTACCCTTACTATAAAACCCTTCCTCCTGCAGCTGGCGCATGAAGAGCCCCTTGCTGGTCACCTTGGGATCAAGAGAACCAAGCAAAGATTATCCATGCACTTCTACTGGCCCAAGATGGGGGTGCAAGTAAAAAGTCATTGCAGGAGTTGTGCCTCCTGCCAGTTATCTAGTAAGAATGTCTCAACAATCCAAGCTTCACTGGTACCACTCCCTGTCGTGGGGGTACCATTTGAGAGGGCAGAGATCAACATTGTTGGGCCCCTTGACCACCAAACATCCTCAGGCAATAGGTTTATCCTGGTGCTGGTTGACCATCCCACCAGGTATCCTGAGGCCATCCCATTAAAAACTGTGACTGCCGAGTCAGTTGCAAAAGCTTTGCTTGGCATATTTACTAGGGTTGGCTTCCCTAAAGAAGTTGTGTCTGATAGGGGCAGAACATTTATGTCAAAGTATATGCAGGCCATGTGGAAGGAATGTGGTTTCCCCTATAACTTTTCATCCGCATACCACCGACAGACCAATGGTCTGGTTGAAAGGTTTAACAGGACCTTGAAAAGCATGATTGGGGCTCCGGAAGAACCTCAAAGAAGAAAATGGGATCTTCTGTTGCCATGCTTACTGTTTGCCTACAGAGAAGTATCACAAGAGGGTGTTGGCTTAAGCTCCTTTGAACTTCTGTTTGGTCACTAGCCATAGTCAAGGAGGGATGGGAGATGCCCACTCCCCCCATTACTACCAACGTAGTGGACTATGTGCTAGGGCTCATAAAAAGGATGGTAATCCAGATGGGTCTGGCTAGTGAAAAATGGAAGGCAGGGCAAGCTCTGGTGAAACACTGGTATGACCAGAAGGCTTCCTTCATCAATTTCACACCTGGTCAGCAAGTCCTGATCATGAATCCTATAAGGCCTAGAGCTTTACAGGACAAATGGTCAGGCCTTTACACAGTGGTGGAGTCACTGGGTGAGGTCAACTATTTAGTGGACCTTGGAAGGTCTGGTCAGGCTCCAAAAGTGTTCTGTGTAAAAAGGCTGAAGGCTTTCATCCCAAGAGTTGAAATCGCTGCACTGCTGTTGGTTTCAGATGTTGAAGAAAAGGAGTCAGAACATCTTCCTGACCTGTTCCAAAGCAGTCCTTCAGACAGCTCCATTGAGGGTGTCCAAGTGGCCCTTCACCTGACTTCTGATCAACAGGCTGAGGTGAAAAGTTGCGTAGGCAATTTTCCCCCTTGTTTGCACAGTCCCCTGGTTTGACAACTTGGTGCAAACATAACATTGACAAAGGAGACAGTGTACCTACCAAAAGTAGGGGATACAGGATGTCGGACAAAGTAAGGTCTTACATTAAGACAGAGATCAACAAAATGTTTGATCTTGGGGTGATTGAACCCTTCAGTAGTCCTTGGTCCAGCCCAGTGGTCTTGGTTCCAAAGGCAGGTACTTCTGAATTGAGGTTCTGTGTGGATTACAGGGCTCTGAATGCTGTTACCAAGACAGATGCCCACCCCTTGCCTATAACAGATGCGCTGGTGGATACTTTGGATGCCTCCAAGTACCTCAGCACGTTTGACCTCACTGCAGGCTATTGGCAAATAACCCTTGCAGAACATGCCAAGGAGAAGACAACTTTCTCAACACCAGAGGGTCTTTACCAGTTCAGGGATAATGCTTTTTTGGTTGGAGAATGCCCCAGCCACTTTCCAGAGGCTTGTGAATCATGTGTTGAATGGGTTGGATGAATTCTGTCTTGCATGTCTGGATGATATAGCAGTTTTCAGTGCCACCTGGGAAGACCATGTGAAACACCTTGGGATTGTGTTACAGGTTTTTCAGAAGGCCCACATGACCATAAAGGCCAGTAAGTACCAGAATGTACAAGTATCAGTGGTCTAACTTGGACATGAAGTAGGTGGAGGGAGGATACAGCCTCTACCCAGTAAAGTACATGAAGTACAATACTGGCCTACCCTACTACACAGACCCAAGTGAGAGCCTTTATGGAGCTCACTTGTACTACAGAAATTCCATGGCAGACTATGATACCATAGCTGCCCCTCTGACTGCTCTCACTACTCCAAAGAAACCCAAGAAGGTAACTTGGTCTGAAGAGTGTGGGAAGGCCTTCATGGCTTAAAAGACTCATTGTGCCAGGACCCTGTTCTCAGGGCCCCTGATTACCAAACTGATTACCAAACTAACGTCACTGATGAGGAATTGTTTGGAGATGACCTATCTGACAATTTTGTAATATTTGAAATGTGGATTACTTATTGGGTAAAGGAGATTAAGAGAGAAGTTCCACAGAGAATGATGCTAGCAAAGAAGTGTTCTCAATATTTTGATGAAGATATGGCGAAAGTGCCAGTTTCATTATGGACCACTGGCCCCTATGATGTAGGCTTACTGAAAGGAGTTGGGGAAGTGAAGATTAAATTGAAACCAGGAGCAATTTTACCTCAAGCCGACAATATCCCCTGTCTCGAGAGGCAGATGCAGGCATTTTCAAGATGATTTCCGCCATGATGGACCCAGGTATCTTAGTGACGTCAGAGTCACCATATACTACTTCAGTTTATCCTATCAAGATATCAAAAGGGGAGTGTTGGAGACTAATAGAATATCTTAGGCCGATAAACCAAATTGTAGAAGCCGAGTTCCCTTTAGTCCCAAACCCGTCTACAATTCCATGTAATATAATGTCGATGCACGATATTCCACAGTGGTTGACTTGAAAAATGCGTTTTTCTCTATCCCATTGCACAAGGACTCACAAGATTTGACATCATTCACCTTTAGACAAGTGTGATTAAAAATCACAAGGCTGCCCCAGGGGTGCTGTGAGTCCCCATTAATTTTTAACAGAGTTCTCCAGAGGGACTTGAGCAATATTGCTTTTAAAAAGCATTGTGCTGTAATACGTAGATGACATTTTAGTTTGCAGCACCACAGAGGAAGAGTGCAGATGCGATTCTGTTCAGCTGATGAATATGCTTGCTGACAAAAGGATATAAGGTTGACAAGGAAAAGATACAATATTGTCAACAAGAAGTGTTGTACATAGGCCAATTGATTTCACATGAGAGAAAGAAGGTCACTCCTGAAAGAGCTGAGGCCATTTTAAAAACAGCCAAGGCACACACGATAAAACAGATGCAGAGTTTTCTAGGATTATGCAACTATGTCAGGGCATGGGTCTTTGACTACAGCTCGTATACAAGGCCTCTCTTACAGGCCTTAAAGAAAGCACAGGCAATGCAAGAAAAGATTGTGTGGACTGAGGCAATGCAAGAAGGGTTTGATGAATTAAAAAAGGCAATCTGAACAGCCCCAGTTCTAGGGACCCCCAATTATGCAGAGGAATTATTTTTATTCATATACAGATGATACTTTTATGACAGCAGTACTCACACAAAGAACCACGTTGGGGTATAAGCCCCTTGCATCTTACAGTGGAAATTTGAACCCAGCAATGAGAGGTCACTTTCCATGTGAACAAAGTTTGCCAGCTGCCGTGTTCACCATAGAAAAGGCAACAAGCATAGTGATGAGATGTTCTATGATGTTATTTTTTTAACACGCACTATTTGCTATTTTGGAGAAAGCAAAAGGCACGTTGACTTCTCAAAGGGCTTCTGCCTATGAGGTTGTCATATCTAACCCAGCGATTAAAATAGCTTGATGTAAAATAGTGAGCACAGTTATGTTTATAGCTGTGCCAATCACAGAAGGAGAACCTATACACAAGTGTGCAAACTCTGATGAGTTCTGTGATGAGCTCCCTAGAGTAAAGGAGAATGCACTCGCAGGGGGAGATATTGTTTCCATTGATGGTCCTCGAGAATCAATCAAAAGGATGGGTAAATATATACAGGCGCTGCGGTAGTGAAACATTTGGCAAATTGAGAATTCCAAGTGCTCGTGTGCACTCGATTGCCATCTCATTATTCCGCACAAGCTGCAGAATTATTGGCTTTGATACTCACAGTGGAGAATCACGCAGACAAGGAAGTAACATTGTACAGCAACTCCGTCTATGTGACGTCGATGGTGCACGCAGGACTAGCGCACTGGAAAATGAGGGGCTACCTCTGAGCGGATGGCACGTCAGTGCATCAGGCAGCGTTATTGGACACACTAATTAAGGCACTAAAACTCCCAGTGGGCATAGCAGTTGGTAAATGCGCAGCTCACACAAAAGGGACAGATTTTATCTCGTGCAGTAATCAAGCAGCAGATGCTGAAGCCAAGCGCATAGCTAATACAGATACAGGGATGATGAATATTGAAAGCATTGATGTAAATGAAAGAATGAATGTGATCATGATTGTGAGTGAGGAATATAATCACATGCCAAAAACACAGATAGTGGAGCTCCAAGGGGAGGCACCGCAAAAGGAAAAGAATTTGTGGAAGCGAAGAGGGTGTTAAACCCCTCTGAAGCATTGTTCATTTGGCAGATAAGACAGCACTTGTAAACCAGTGATGCCTATAGCCTTATTAAGGGTAGCGCTAGAACAGTTACACTATCCAGCGCATACTACTAGGGAGAATTTTGCTGTAACCATTGCTGAGGACTGAATGAAGCATGTTCCATTTTTTTATGGTAAATTGTATTGTTTGCCAACAACTCACAGCTGGGCATAAACTGTGCATAGTAAGTGAGTCATTCCAAGACCTAATGGCCCTTTTCAGCACTTGCATATCGACTATGATACAAGTATGTAATGGATACAGATACCTACTTGTTGTAGTGTGTCCTTTTTCTAGATGGATGGAGGCGGGTCCATACACATACCCAGACTCTATCTGTGCAGCTAAGATCTTAGTGCAGGAAGTGCTTCCTAGATGGGGAGTGTGTGAAGTAATGAGATCGGATGATGGACCTCATTTTGTTAATACAGTTTTCGAGCAGATTAGCTCGTTATTTGCTATAAAACACAAGTTTTCGTCAGTTTATAATCCACAAGGAAATGGGATCTGTGAAAAGTTCAACAGCCTGTTAAAGGAAAGAATAGCCAAGTTGAATCTTACTCTGAAAAAGGGTGGTTGCATTGCCTACCACTGGCATTATATGCATTGAGGAACCAACCAGGTTCTGACCACCATTTTAGGCCGCATCAAATCATAAAGGGAAGGCAAATGAGAACTTCCTTAATTTTTATTTTATTTATTTGTAGCACGCACCAGGCCCAGGGGCAACTGGGCGCGAAAACTTAGAAGTCATATTACATATATTACACAGCATACATATTACTTTTTTGTCCTATTTACAAGTATTACAAAGAATGTACAGGACCATAGACGGGCTTAAATTTACAGTAAGGTACAACAGTGATATTCTGGAGCATGTACAAGCCAAGAGTCAGACTCAAATTAACAATAAGATACAACATGTTCCCACAGTACGAAATTGGCATATGAACACATTAGGTGGGACACGATTGTGAGTCGGCAAAAGGCTCTGGAAAATACCCCAGGGGGGCTCCCTCAGCTTTGAGCAAAAAGCCAGGTTTTGGTTTTTGATTTGAAGGAGTTGAAAGAAGGCTCCGTCCTAATCTCGTATGGAAGGGAGTTCCATAGCTTTGAGGCCAGAACAGGGAAGCTTGTGCCCCCGGCAGTTTGGAGTTTGAATCTAGGCAAGGATAGGCAGTGAAGCTGGGCAGTTCTTTGGGGTCGGGAGGACGTATGCAGGGAGAGGCGGTTAGAAAGGTGGAGTGGGGCCTTGTTGGTCAGGCATTTATGGGTAAGGGCAAGTGATTTCAGCGCAATTCTATGTTTGACGGGGAGCCAGTGCAAGGTGGTCCTAATATCGGATATGTGTTGGTTTCTTGGAATATTTAGCGCCGTTCTTATGGCGTTGTTTTGGGTAATTTGTAGTTTATTCAGGTTGGATTGGCAAGTCCCCAAGTAGAGAGCACTGCAGTAATCGATCTTAGCCATAACAAGCGTTCTAGCTAGGATAATACTGTTGGGGGTGGTCAGGAAAGGCAGCAATGAGTTTGCATGTATATGCTGACGCTGATCTAAAGGCATTAGTTTGTCTTGTCAGGGACAAGGTGGAGTCAAGATAGATGCCCAACGTTTTTGTATCCTTGGACACTTTAATGACATTGCCATCAATGTTGAAGGATTGATAGAAGTGATCTAGTTTATGAAGCCGTTGAGCAGAGTCCAAGATGAGAAGCTCTGTCTTCTCATCATTAAGGCAGAGTTCATGTTGGGCCATCCAAGCCTGGATTACCGAGTATACTTCGTTCAGAGCCTTGGTATGTGCAATGTGATCGCCTGTGATGGGGATGAGTATCTGGGTGTCATCCGCATAGTTAGTGTAAGATACATCCTGATAATCAAGCACATCGAAGAGTGGTTTAGTGAACACATTGTAGAGTGTGGGAGACACACAAGAGCCTTGTGGGACCCCACATTGGATTGGGGCTGGATCCGCTGCTGCTGATGGGGAGAAAACCCTCATATATCTGTTGCTGAGAAAGGAGTTGATCCATGCAGTGGCTGAATCTGAAAAGTATGCGGCGGAGCGGAGGTGCTGACAAAGAATTTTGTGATTAACCAGGTCAAATGCTGCCGACAGGTCGAGGAGTAGTAGTAAGGCTAATTTCCCATTATCTTTCAGGACTTCGATTTGAGTTTTCAGGTCTAACAAGGCCGTTTCCGTCCCATGTCTGGGTCGGAAGCCAGATTGTCTTAGTCCTAGGAGGTTGTTGAGTTCCAAGTAGTCTTGAATCTGCAGGTAGGCTGCGCGATCAAGAATTTTAAGCAAGAACGGGACCGTTGTATTTGGCCTATAATTGGCTGGTATACTCGGGTCTAAGGAAGGTTTTTTTAGCAGTGGGGTCACCCAGGCATCCTTAAGATTGTCAGGAAGAGTACCTGATTTAAAGGAGGAGTTGATGAATGCTGTTATGAAGGGGGCAAGGTCATGCGCCGACTCCTTGATGATGGGGCAGTGCAGGAATCGCTTTGGCAGTTTGACGGTTTAATTCTATTGATAATGGCTTCCACTTCAGCAATGGTAAGTGAGGAGAAGGCAAACGGTTTGATAATAGGTGCTGCCAGAGGGGGAGTCGTGATAGGGGTGGGCTGACGGTTATCTTGTTTCAGTTCATTTTGTTTGGTTTGAATTTTAGATGGAGGGAAGCGATTTTATTCAGGACGGCTGTCACACTTTGATACATGTGTCAGGAGGTGTGGCAGGAGATTCCAGTTCCTTTAGTATCTTGAATAGTTCTCTAGTATTAGATTCAGCTTGCATGATGCGGGTATTGAGGGACTCTTTTTTGGCGTGGTAGATGGCTTCTTTGTAGTTAAGGGTGGCAAGATAAGACCATCCTTGTGGGCATCTGACTGATGGCTTCTCCAGTGGTTTTCCGCACAGCGTTTGATTTTACGGAGCGCTCTGAACTGGGGGTGTAAAGCAGGAGTTTAGATGTGCATCCTGTTTAGGCTTCCTTATTTTGATAGAGGCGATAGAGTTTAGGGCTGAGAGCATAGCTTGATTATAGGTATCCGCAAGGATAGTGGGATCAGAGCAGGAGTATGTGACCTTGTTTAGGGAGGGTAGTAGAAGAGGGAGCAGTTTCTCTTTAGTTATATCTTTTTTTATTTCTGGTGGGTATGGCGGGAGCAACAGTGGGAAGGTGGCGTGCGGCTGAATCAATAGTGAAGGTGATGATATGGTGGTCAGACCATAGGCAAGGTAAATTAGATATTACCTTGATGTTGCATTTGGTCACAGATAGCCAATCAAGTGACCTGCCTTTGATGTGGGTAGGTTCTGTGATGTGCTGAGTGAAACCAATGTCGGTGAGGGTATTAGCCAGGTCTGTGGCGGTGGCGTCATTGAGGTAACGGAAACCTAGGTTGAGGTCTCCTAGGAGAATTATTTGCGAATTGGTCTTAGATTTGTCCACTAATGAGGTGGAAATGTCATCCACAAAGGTGGAGGCTGGGCCAGGTGGTCTGTAGATAAAGTGAATGGTGGCCGTTTGGTTGGGCGTTATGGGTAGATTGACTGAGATAAGCTCCACAGTCTTTAAATTGGCATTGGGTACAACTCTAAGGCCAAGTGTATTTTTGTGGACAAAGGCAACTCCACCCCCTCTAGATTGGGCAGTGTTGCGGTCACAGCGCGTGATGCTGTAGTCTGGAGGTATGGCCAGCAATAGTGTGGGACCAGAGGCTGCGTGTAACCATGTCTCAGATATGGCGATAAAGTCCAGCTCTTGAGTTGTAATCAAGTCAGCAATGTCAAGAGTGTGGGCTGTGATCGATCTGGCATTAATGAGTGCACTGAAAATATTTGGCAGCTGGGGCTGCCATTGCAGGGTAGTTGTTAGTAGGGCGCGTGCATGTATCAGGGGGGCTAAAAGTCGATAAGAAGAGTTTAGGCAGGGTGTAGACAGAAAAGCGTTTCTTTACGTGGCAGAGCCTGGATCCTAGTCTCTTATTTCTTGTGGGGATGTCACAGGGTTGATTCGGCGTTGGTTTCTTAGAGAAATGTTCTAACCAAAGAGCCAGATCATTAAGGTACTGGTTAGTGGAGGTAGCGCACTGATTGCGCTCATTGGCCGCTGGCAGGAGACACCCCATAATGTATGCGGGTAAGTGCAGTGGCTGATGGGAGGCGAGAGTATGGTGAAAATGTGCTGACAGAGAGTGTGGGCAGTCTTATTGTGCAGGACAGGTGTGAGAGCAATAGCAGGCCACAGATTAATAAGATGCTGGGGCACATGATAGAAAGTAGTGTTGTAGGTGCTGCTGGAGAACCAGGGGATAGTACATACTACATGGTTCAAGGCAGGCAAGATGGGCGCACTGTAGGTTAAGTACAAGGTTCTTACTAGATGTGATAACCGGCCTAAGGGGGCTGCTGCGAATCGGGTACTGGTTGCAGTAACACGGGCGCTAGGTCACCAGGCTGTAATGAATGTTAATGAATATCAGGCTAGATCCGGTGTCAAGCTATCAGCAATATGGCAACAAATATCAGTAGTAGGCAAGATGCAGGTTATTCAGCAACATCAGAAGTAGGCTAGGAACAGCGTCAAGCTATCAACAATATAGCAACGAATATCAGTAGTAGGCAAGATGCAGGTTATTCACTAACATCAATAACAGGCAAGATATAGGGTCCAACTATAAGCAGAAGGGCCTCGGGTATCAGAAGTAGGCAAGAAGCAGGTTATTCATTAACATCAAAAGCAGGCTAGAAACAGTGTCAAGCTATCAACAATAGGACATCGAGTATCAGTAGTAAGCAAGAAGCAAGGCCACTTACTAACATTAGGAACAGGCTAAATGCAGTGCCTCACAAACACAAGTGAGGCATAGCGGATTCAATAGACGGCTTGAAGCCAGGACCATGTTGATGCCGTAGCTACAGTGCGCTAAACACCAGACTCAAGTATTAAGGCATTGTAAGAGAGGCATTATTAGCGGCATCGTGAGAGAGAGGCACTCAAGATAATGGGCATGCATGGTAAGGTAGGTTATGCATAGAAGCGAGTTCGGGGCAGGCTCAGCACAAAGGCACTTTATGCTGACTGACTAATGCAAATAAGATAGTACACTGGCTAAAGGAGGTAGGCGCTTGGGCTAAGTGTAAAATCAATTGTGCACAAACTGACCCGGATGTACGTCAAAACATATTGAACAGTGATTAGAGGCAGCAGCATAGGCAGTAGCTAGGAGCTAAGTCTGCAGAGGCCAGAGGCAATATGGCTAATGTAGAGAGCGGTCACAGTCAGTTGCATGCAATTGCAAGTGCACGTCGACAGACAACAGGGGAAGACAAACAAATAAGCAAATATGAGAGTGCGACTGGTAGTGCTCGAGGTTTCACTAGTGCGAACATGAGAAACAACTACAGAAACGTGAATTATGCAGCCGGAAAGCCTGAGTACGAGTTGAGATGGTGTGCTACAGGGTAGCAGCGTCAAATCAAATATACCGTATAGCTACAGATATGCGTTAGCAAGAGGCATATGCAGATAATTGTCAAGACAATGTGAATCACGCACAAGACTATTAACACATTGCGTATTCGATATAGCTTGAAAGCCATTGGGGAAAGTAGCTTAGTGATGGCTTACCAAGGATAAGCAGGCAGGGCGATGAATCCACGCATGATGATGGCATCAGTAGGGCAAAGTTCCTGACCCTAGACCCTGATGACTCCGGACAGGCTCCGGACAGGAGGCTGCCTTGTTGGGGAGCCTTAGTGGGTGTGCCGGCATTCGCCTGCCGGCGAGAGGATTGGATAATGAGGATTCCAATGTCTCCATCCTGAGTTAGAAATGATGCTCAGCCAACGTCAGAAATTTTAGTCCTTGAATTGCAAAACTATTTGAACTGTATGACTTCCAGTTTTTCGGTAATTTCAGGACAGTTGCAGAGACGAGGGTGTAAGGCAGTACAGAACACAGAAGGAGATGCTTCAACAACCAAATCAACTGAATTTCAACTTCCAAAACTTTACCACTTATGCAGGCCAAGACTGCTTCAGAAAAGAAAAGACAACTTTTGTTCATGCTGACAGGGAAGCAACATATCATCTAGACTGAAGCAGATTTGAGGTATTGATTGGGAACTGATAAATGAAGCAAATTTCATAAAGGTTCGCGGGGGACATTTTTCTTCATGATACGGAAACATTTTGCATCTCAACTAGTGAAAAAACTGGCTCTAGAAAGAGAAAAAGAAAGTAATTTCCTAAACGCATCCAGAAAGCAAAGAGCTGATAGAGGACGAATGCTAGACAAAGACAACCGCTTTCGAAAAGCAATATAAAAAATGCAACTATTAAAGTCTGTTTTTCCTTTCTTACCATCAAATGATCGAGATGGGGAACCTTAATAGTTACATTGTGTTGCCCCATGAAAATAGATCCACATTTTATCGAAGAAGTAGATGCTGCAAACGTACATATCACTGCATCATCTACACATGCATTATATTCAAACTCATATTGCTTTCACTGACAGCGAAAACTGCACTTTATATAGGAACACATGATGCAACGATTCCTGTATATGTTTCTGAGCAGAAGGAAAGGGTAAGCGTGGCAACTACAAGGCAGCCTAGACCCTACATAGTTATTCCTGTCCCAAGAAAAAATGAGAAAATATATGAGCTTGAAATGGATGTTGTTAGTAATAATTCACACATAGCACTTGGTTCAGAAACTGCTTTTAAGCCCCGGAAACAGAGTCAGCGAATCAGACAAGGTAAGGGGTTTGTAAAGGTTGAGCCTACACAGATAATGCATGCAGACACGCCTGGTCCAGTGACAAGAAGCCCAAGTACAAGTTCCACAGAGAAATCATGTGCAGAGATTATAGCAGGATCTTTATGGCCGTTTTTAGCTGTTGCAAGAAAAAAACAGATGGATAAAGAAAGACTTGCTGAACTTTCCTCTACGCAGGGAACCCGGATGAATGTTCCTGCAAACACTCCAGCCAGAAGAAACTATGTTGATGCATTTAGAAACATAGTGATAGACAACTAAATGAAGATTTTGAGAACCAAAAGAAGCACCCAAGAAAATAATTATGAACTGAATGATTATCTGGACAGCACAGCACACTTGGGAAATAACATAGGGTACCAACACATGAAAGAAGTTGGAAGAGGGACGTCAGAAGAAGAATGCTTCGTATGTGCACTCCTACAATACAGCATGGGGAAGTCAAAGATCTTCATAGCTATTGAAATAGATGTCTTAATTGCACACTGAATAGTGTACATAGCCTTCTGTAGTACCAGAGGCCAGTTCATGGGTCAAACAGCCTCTCTCAAATGGGCAACTGAAGGAACAGATCCGAATGAAGATGACTATGTTCAAGACATAAAGACAAGAAAGAATGCTAAGACAAAGATCAGATATGAGAAACCTGGAGTAAAAGGAACCAGAATAAGAAGAGAATTGAATAAAAAACAGCAAGTTCCAGGATACGCCATAGAAAACATCCACAGATGGAAAAAGTGAGGACAGATGCAGATTTGGGGAACTGTCCTATCACCAGATGGCTGGGAAGATGGAGTAGTGATCTGAAGAGACTGGGTAATAATGGGTCACTACCAACCAACAATCGAGAATGCACAAATGTTGTGTAAACCCTTATGGCCAACATTTTCTAAACTACTGACATGGGTTGAAGACAGAGGAGGACCCCTGCAGATAGTACCAATGGAAATTTCTAAATTATGCTTCAGAAATAATGGTACAGGAACAATGGGGGATAATCAGAACTGTGAGCAAATCTTTGATGCACCAGGAATGAACATTGGGACAGCTTTGATAATGAATCATTATTGGGCTTGTAGTTCCAAGGCCTACATAGACTGCCTACAGATTGGGGAGGAATCTGCACATTGGTGAATGTCTATGTTCCTGCATTGGTGATTCCTAAAAGTGACCTGATCATTGATAGTTTCCCGAAAGAAGATGCACATCTGAGGAAGAAGAGATCTGTGGAGCTGACAAAGTAAATAAAGAGAGAGAACTACTTTTCTGCCAAACGAATAGAAGCTTTTGACTCTATCCCATATGAACATAGACGGTTCAGCCAGACTTCTTCAGTGTTCACGTTGATCTTCATGCCAAGAATCCAGGTTGGAGCAAATACCAAGTGGCTTCAGATCAACAGATGGGAATTGCTGCAGACGATTAATACTACCATCAAGGGATTCAATGCAATCAGAGAAGAATTGAGAGCTGTAAGGTTGATGACCCTCCAGAAGAGATGTGTCCTGGACATGATTACAGCTATCGATGGAGGAGTTTGTGCCAAAATCGGAGAATCATGTTGCACATTTATACCTTCTCATGATGATGAGAATGGAACATTGACAGAGGCCACAGACATGCTGACGAAACTCCATGGCCAGATGATAGAAGAGGTTGAAGATATTGCTGATGACAGCTGGTTTGGATCACTCTTCTCGTGGGTTCCACAATGGATGGCAGATATGTTCAAATTTCTTGGTGCTTTGTTACTCTTAGTGATGATTGGATTCTGTGTGATTAAGATAATAATCTCACAATGCAAGAAGATAGCAAAGAAAGCCATATGGATAAAGATTACGATTGATGTTGAACCAGGATGGAAGCCTAAAGATCTGACTGATGAAGAAATCAGAGGCTTTGTGAAGGCTAGTATCCATGCACCTGAGGGAACAAAGTTCCTGTATCCAAAGGACCATAAGAAGTATGTGGGAATATGGATCTATTGCAGTCCAAGTGGACAGTGCCTGCTCATGACATGGAACAGGGATGAGCATGTGAAAACAGTTGGATGCTGAAGGGAGTCATACAGTTATGGATCCCTAAGAAGCATTTCTTCAGACCAGGATGTCTGGAAATGGAAGATGATGTGAGAGTGGATGATAAATCGCCCAGAGGGGGGAGTATAGAGGAGGAGTCAAGTATCCCCACTCCAACTGGCCCGCCTACATTACCTGAAACGCATAAACCAAAGTATGTGACGTATACTGAACAGTTAAACCAGCAAAGAGAAGAGCGTGGGCTCTGTGCAGTACCCATAAGAATACCTATTCCTAAGTGAATATGGGAGGTAAATAACCCATTGAGGAAACCATACCTACATCCAAGACAATATGATGGCCATTTGAATGAGATTCCTGAAGAAACAAAGAAACTAAATGACAAAGATGAATGGTGACGCCATATAAATTTGAATCTACACCCATATATAAGATAACCAGACCAGAGAAGCAGATGATTTATAAGGTACAAGAAGATGCAAGGATAAGTTACATCTTGGGATCAAGATGAAGAGATTTATGCCGCAGACCTGATGAAGATACTTAGATAGTTTAAACGTGTACAGATGCAATGAAATGCAAGCAGCAAAGAAATCATGATGCTAGCCACATGCTTTTAAATAGATTAGACCGGGGAAAGCGCCAACATGTACATATATACCTCAATAAATACATATGGACAAATAAAGAATAAATGTTTCCACTACGTATAAAGCAGTACTGAACAAAGCAAGAAGGCCTCATTCAGTGTCGCAGTTGAGAAAAGCAATTGAATTAAACAGAATAAGAGCTCAGCTAAGGAGTTCACTGAGCCAAGAAAGCCAAGCTCTTATCAAACTGGAGTTGGCTGACATTGGATACAATTAATGTGAAAGAACAGAAGCTCTTGTTCATAGAGGTCAAGCAAAAACGAAAGACGTCAGAGGAATATTGAAAATAAAATCAAATACACAAATAAAAGGCTACATTTCATGCTGTCTAGTCATGTGATAGAGGGAAGATGGATGGGCGAGATGGCTGGTGCCTATACTCCTTAAAAATTCAGAGAGAACAGTACAAACTCAAGGCCAACTTCAAAGTTCTAATTGACACTGGACCATTGAGGTGATGATGGATGATATTAGAATTGGTGGGAAACTGGTGCAAAGACAAGCTTTTCCGCACCTGGTTGTTCAGTCTGTGTGCTGCTAACTTAGGTAGGAAAAGTACTGATGGGGGTTAGAAGCCAACCAATTGTAGGGGACCACATAGTTGGGGGCCCTAAAGTGCGTATAGCCAATTTGACGTTGTACATTTAGTGATGTTCATAGTGGCCATTTTGAAGGGAGGGCTTAGTTGCCCCACCTGATGTTAACTATTCAATTACTTCTTTCTGTTACTATATACAGATATAGAACCTATGCTTAGTTATTCATTTAGAACCAATCCCACCTCCCGATAGGTTTTAGTAGTTTGACACATAGAATGACGTTGGTAATGAAGCAGGTCAGCACGTCAGTGATGACCACTTTTTGGTACAAAAGCCCATGTTTTTTATGAGGTAGTTAGAGTCAGAGTATCGAGCGATTGCTGATGTTTGTTGTACTCCCTGTTTTTAGATATTTGACATTAAAACATATGAACTTTGCCTAACTATTTGTGTCACCTTCATCATTGATGTGTGAATAAAATCTGCATCCCCATCTATCTACAGGGTACCGCTACTCATCTGAAATGGCTGGAAGCCTCTAGTTAAAGGTAATGCTCCTGCTTTCCAGTCATAGCCTCACATGCCAGATGTAGTCATGATATGAATCGGAGTGTCTTATTTAGGTGATTTCACGATATGAAAAGTGTAGCCACAATGCCCCAGTCATTCCATTTGATACCAGTTAATGACTTACCTGACAGGTATTGTTATCAAAAATAAGGGACCATTTCCTATCTCTAGGTATTAGATGCCCCTATAATGTCATCCAAGGACATTTAAGGCCCCATAAATCTGATATTGTGAACATTTGAAAAGTATAGCCTACCAGGCTTTAACCAAATTAATGTTCCTTTAGGGTGCTAATTGTTCAACACTTGGTCCCCCTCTTTTGGGCACTGACCCTTCACGTCTTGGATTCCTTAATTTACGTATCAGTTATTTTTCTTACTTGAAGTTTGAATGATAGCTTCACTCCTGAATCTCCCTTGATTGGGCTAAAACCCCTGTTGACTGTCAGTACTTGGGTGATAGCTTCATCTCTGGCTCTCCCTCTGCTGGGTTTGGACCCTTCCTCTCTGGCATCCCTCCTTCGGGTTCACTCTTGCCATCCCTTTTGCTTTCAGTTTTCTCAATCTTGGTGTGATAACTTTTCACCCTTTGATCCCCCTCTGCCGGGCTCTGACCCATCTCAATTCTTAGCCTCCCTTCACTGAGTTTACAGTGGCTCTCCTTCAGGGTGATAGTGGCTCACTCCTGGGTCCCCCTCTTATGGGCGCTGACTTTACTTTAAATGTTCTCTTTTTACACAGTTCGCTGGTTTTGGGTTTCACCTCCCTTTCTTTCACAGTGCTTGGAGATCAGAGTCTTTCAATTGTATGGGGATTTTGCTTGACCCTCTGTATGACCTCTTTAAACTATTTCGCTGGCCCTCCTACAGCCTACTTGTAATTGTAGTTTCGTTCAGATGGGGATGGAGCAGAGTCTCTTGAGTTTAGCACCCTTGTGGTGCCAGTTTCCATTTTTAGCTGGTCTCCTGGAACACTTTCATAGTTCATTCAAAGTTCATTGAAACTTAGTTCAAACTTACCACTTTGTGATTCTCACTAAACAAAGCCCGGTTCTTATCGATTCTCCCCTCGACTCACCGGCTGTGATTAACCACTTGGCTTTTAGCTTCTCCGGAGTCGCGGCCGGTACCACGGGCCACGGAGCTTCCCTCGCTTCTGCTTATCGCCATAAGCTTACCCCATGTACCATTGACATCTGTTGCAAGACACTTGTGCTATTGTTCGCAATCTTAGGCTCTCTTCCATGAAGGTTCCACCTGCCTGGGACAAAAAGGGCAAGGTCACTTCTCTCCTCGCCACCTTCTCGATTCCTGCCTCTTTTCTCCTTCTCTTGAACTGCTGTACATGCGTAGCTGTGCTGTTGTGCTGTCTGTAGTGCTTGCTTTGCTCGTACTGTACTCTCTTGCTCCACCTTTTATCCCTGTGGGGAAAAGGAAGGGCCGTCAGGTGTTTGTGATTTGAGTCAATTGCCTGAATTTGCCTGAGCCTTGTGTCAGGACATGTCAGGTAAACAGTGTTACTACAAGTCTGTTTTGCAATGGTGTTTGTGTCAGAAAGGGGGGAAGTTAAAGAATTTGAATATCCTACGGGATATGATAGGGAAGGTTTGCGGCATGGACAAGAATGACCAAGATGAAGAACAGAACATAGGGAATTGTGGGAACAGTACTATTCTGTCATAGTAGATTGGTATTTTGGAAGATGACAATCAGAGGGACGGGATGGTAGGGTTTGCGGGGTAAGCGTTAATAGTCAGGGTTGTGACATGACCAAAGGGGATTGTGGGAATCATAGTGTTTTGTCTGATAAGGTTGGGATTGCAGAAAATAATAATGAGAGGGACGGTAAGAATAATGTATGGGAGTATTCAGATAGGGAACTGGAAAGCAGGGATTCTGAGAGAGGTGGTTTTTAATCCTGATTGGGTTCATGCTGCTAGGGTATGTGATCTGATGTGAATGGTTTGTTGGTTTTACCTTTGGGTAAGGGAGATTCAATGGGTGGAAGAGATGATGAGTGGGAATAGCTTCTAAAAGCCTCAGGGTCTTCATTCCTCTCACCATCCTCCCTGTGACGGTACTGCGTCTCACTTGTGGTATTCCCCTGAGCATAACCCCATGTTCCCCTACCCAGGTGATACTCCCCCACAGGTCCACCCCCAGGAACTGGTTCCAACAGTGTTGGCTGTGTCCCGGTCACCTGAATAAGGGATTATCAATATCTTACCCTCAGGTTTCTCACAATATCCAACTTGAGGAAGTGGATGCAGATGAGGTTAATGGGCCCAGAACTCTGTCAGTGATGAACGTAGGCTGCAGCATGAGCCGTGGCCTTCTTGGTGGCACACCGGGTGCAGTGCTGGTAATAATACTCAACATCTTCAAATCTAGGCCAGATAAAGATCAAGCAGGCCAACTCAAAGGTTCTGTCACTGCCAAGATGTCCATGCTGGTAGTGAAGGGCATACATTAAGCTCCACAGAATCTCTGTGCAACACCAGGCGATATAGTTGCCGGTCTCCAACCTTGCTTTCCTTGTACAGGATTCCACGCTTCTGCATGAGTGTCTTAATCTCCTTCAGCATTGCAGCTTCTCGGGCTCATGATAGACATTCCCGGACATACCCGCTCCCATGGTATTGTCTTTCAGCAATGGAGCGATGTGGGGATCCGGTAGCTGTGACACACAGATTTCATCCCTGGTCAGGTGTGGTAGCTCAGATACCTCGAGACTGGTGATGTTGCTGTAGATGGCGGGTACCATCTCAGCTGTGGATCCCAAGCAATCCACACCTCTGTCTCTGTCTGGCTCCTGCGTATTTGCAGCCTGGCATATAGCTCTGAAGCCTGCTGAAGAGAACTCCTTGCACGAGGTGGATCAAGTTGTATCATCCGGCAGAGAATGAGGCATCCGAAAGAGGGCATTAGCATTGATGTTGGTGCTTCCAGGACTGTTCTGTAAATTAAAATTGTATTTGGACAATGTGGCAAGCCAATTGGTGGATGGTAACATCTAGCTTTGGAGACTTCACCACATACTTTAGCGGTTTATTTTCTGCCGTCACCATGAAAGTCGCACCATAGAGCTAATCCTGAAACTTCTCTGTAACAGCCCACTTCAATGTAAAAAATTCCAATTTGTGGACTGGGTAGTTCCTGTCCCCGCCTACAGGCCTCAGCTGAGCTCAGTGTTTCTTGCCCAATACAATGATATCATCCAGGCGCACAAGAACGTCTACGAGGTTCAACGTGGATCAAGTCTTGAATAGTCTTTTCCATTCAGCACTAGTAAGTTACTAGCACACCCGAAATCCCGGGAGGCATCCTGAAAAATGCATAGAATCCAAGCAACAGATGAATGCAGTCTTCTCATGATCCACTGAATGCATCTGGATCTGGTAATATCCACCTACCTCCTGTGAGGAAGTCCAATGCCTCTTCCACCTGAGGCAGGGTGTACTGGTCCAGAATAGTGCAGGTGTTAAGTGAACAGTAGTAGATGCCATTCCGGACATAACTGTTCTTCTTCCAGGTGATGACGATGGGATTAGCGTAGCTGCTCCTAGACTTCTGGATAATGCCTGCCTGCAGAAGATCATCCAAGTGGTGGCATACATCCTCTACGTCACCTGGGGCCAGGCATTGTTATTGCTCTCTGAATGGAGTCCCATCACTCACACTGATGCAGTGTTCCACTCTGTGGGCTTTCCAATATCCCATTGGCTGGTGGAGAAAGCCTCAGTGGGCAGCGCAAGCTGTTTCCACAGGTGGTTCTTGTCCCATTCCGAGATCAGGGAGTATCCAAAGGACAAGGTCTCAGATCCAGTGAAGTTTGGGATGAGCTGGTGGCAACACTCACTGGGACTATATAAGTAGTGAGGTGGAACTGTGAGATGATGGTGCATTCTGGTACGCTGTGATACTATTGATCAGATTATTGACTGGCACATTCATGGTCTTCTTGTTCATTTCATCTGCCATCACTAGGGTCTGCTGTACCAATAAACCCTATGGGAGCTCCCCACGTTCTGTTGCCTCTATCACCAGACATTCTGTGTTGTTGTACTCTGCCAGGTACATCACTGTGACATGTGCCCGCATTGTGGTCTGCCTGAACTGGGGGGTGCACATATCTATAATGGATCCATCAGGTGGAACTCCAGACCAGATTTCTCTTTGCAAGTATGCCTGTTGACACATGGAGTTTGTTTGTTTGTTTGTTTGTTTTATTCATTTATAATGCGCACCAGACCCGAAGGTATCCAGGTGCAGCAGTACAGAAAATGCAAAGCTTAGGTTACAGGGTACACAGTAAAAATACAGATACAAAATACAATAAATCACCTGTGTGTGGCGATAGCAAAATGCACACAAGTACACGCAAAATGAATACAAAATACAATAAGGATGGTATATATAAGGCACTCGGACGTTAGCTCAGTGGTCAGATGGGCAATGTGAGAAGGTCCATACGATTAAAGATTAAAGGGGCAGGATCGAGATGTGTGTAAGTTGGGGTTGAGTGAGGATAAGTGGATGCCAAAGGGGTTAATCATTGGCAGACCTCAACAGATTAATGTAGTTACTTCTGAATTTCGGAAAGGGCTGCTCTTCCCGTAGAGGGTTTGGCAGTGAGTTCCATAATTGGGCAGCTTGGACCTGGAAGCTGCTGCCCCCCGCCTTGGTGAGTCTGAATCTAGGAATGATGAGGCTATTGGCATTTGAAGATCTGGCAGGGCGTTTGTGGCTTCTTTTAGTGAGTTTGTTGCAGAGATAGCTTGGTGTGGCATTATTCAGGGCTTTGTGAACCAGGGATGCTACTTTTAAGTGGATTTTATTTTGGGTGTTGTTTTAACGCCTGATCTTTGAGATATGTGATCTTTTAGAGACACCAAGGGTGGCTCGTAGGGCATTATTTTGTAGTATTTGGATTCGGTGGGTGATGGATTTATTTGCTCCAATGTATAGGGCATTACAATAGTCGAGCCTCGAGAGGATTAGTGCTCTCTCTAGGATAAGGCAGTTGTTGTCAGAGAGAAAGTGCTTGCCTGCTCTAACGAGCTTGCCTGTATAGGTGGTGGACAAGGCCAATGACTTCACCTGTTTATCGAAAGAGAGGGTGGCATCCAGATAGAAGCCAAGTGTCTTCACATATTTATATACCTTGATGTTGTTCCCATCAATTTCAAATGAGGTATAATCCAGGCTAAGTTTTTTAAAGTTAGAATGTATCCCTAGGATGATCAACTCTGTTTTATCATCGTTCAGTCATAGACCGTGGGTTGCTATCCATGCCTGGACGATGGTATACACCCTATTCACCAAGGCCAAATCCTCATTGTAATCCCCGGAAAGTGGGAGGAGAATCTGGGTATCATCTGCATAGTTAGTGTAGGTGATACCGAGATGGTCCAGATCGTCAAAGAGGGGCTTGGTAAATATGTTGTAAAGAGTCGGGGATACGCATGAGCCCTGAGGGACTCCACATCGGATAGGCATTGCGTCCGCCGCTGCCGATGGGGAGAACACCCTCATGGTCCTATCGCTAAGAAAAGATTAAATCCAACTTATGGCATCTCTAGAGAAATGTGCGGCAGAGTCTAAGTGGCTACAAAGTACCCCATGGTCCACGAGGTCAAATGCTGCTGATAGGTCCAACAGCAAAAGGAGAGCCATTTTTCCTTTATCTCTTAGTTCATCTATTTGTGCCTTTAGGTCAATGAGGGCAATCTCTGTGCCGTGTTGGGGGCTGAATCCTAATTGGCGCTCTCCTAAGAGATTGTGTTGTTCCAAAAAACTCTGGATTTGATTATAGGCAATCTTGTCCAGGATTTTAAGCAGGAAGGGGACTGTCGTAATGGGACGGTAGTTTGTTGGTTTAAGAGGGTCTAGTGTTTACTTTTTAAGCAGTGGTAGTACCCAGGATTGTTTTAGATTAGTGGGCACCATGCCGGACGTGAATGAGGAGTTGACAAGTTTAGCAATAAACAGGGAAAGATCCCTAGCAGCATCTTTTATAAGCTGGGCAGGGCAGGAATCGCCCTGACAGTTAGACGGCTTAAGGGAGGGGATAACTTTCTCCACCACAAGGATAGAGGTTTTGGAGAACATGAACCATGTAGCTGTGTCCTGAGCTTTTAGGGCAGGGTCTGTTATGGCATTAGTGGTCTTCGAGGGTTGTGTAAGGGTGGCTTTCTTTTTGGCTATTTTCGTTTGGTGTAGGGACATTTTGTTTCATAAAGCTTGCTGGATATCGGTGCACCACGTTTTATCTTTGGTGCATATGTCCGGAGTGGGGATGGGTGACTCAAGTTCCTTGAGGATGGTGAACAGTTCCCTCATGCTTGAGTTGGCGTTGGAAATACGCTTGTTAAATGAGTTCTGTTTGGCAAAATGGATTTCTTTTTTATACTGGGAGGAGATTTATGTTCATTTTGTTTTATGATCTTCTGAAGGGGTGAGCCTCCACGCTGTTTCGCAACTCCTCTTGAGTAGTCGCAGATCCTTTAGTTCGGGGGTAGACCATTTGTTTAAATGAGATTTTGGTTTACTTTGTCTGAGTTTCAAAGGTGCGATGTTGTCAAGGGTGGTTAACATAATTTTGTTATACTCATTGACTAATGTTTCTGGGTCTAAATGATCCTCTAAACCGTTGAGGGTAGGTAGTATGGCCGGGATTACTTTATCTCTGGTAATGCTCTTTTTATATCTTGTTAGGCAAGGAGGGGCCAGGATGAAGGCTGGTGGAGGTGGTCTAGAGGTAGATAGTTCAAATAACAGGAAGAAATGGTCTGTCCAAGGTTGGGGGATAATGGCTTTGATATTGGCGGTGCAGCTTTAATCTACTAGCCAATCAAGGATTCTTCCTTTATTGTGAGTGGGTTCTAGGGTTTTTTTTTTTTCATACCCAGATTGGAAAGGGAGTTAGCAATGATGGAGGCATTTTGTCTGAGGGGTCATTGAAGCCCAAATTAAAGTCCCCTAGTATAAGTAGTTGGGAGGAGGTTTTGAGGTTGTTGGAGAGTAGGTTGTGGAGGTCCTCCTCGAATGTCCCTAGTGGTCCTGGAGGTCTGTAGAGGAGGTGGATAGTCAATGTTTGGGAGCTGGCTATTTTAATGGTAAGCGATTCACAAGAATCAGCTGCTATTGTGGGTGAGATTCTCATACCTAAGCAAGTTTTAGCGATGATAGTGATGCTGCCACCACGCATATTGGTTCTGTCTTGCCTAAGTATTGTAAAGTCTTCTGGGATCGCTAGTGAGAGTTGGGGTCCTACTCCGTCATGCAGCCAGGACTCTGTAATAGTGATGAAGTCCAAGTTGTCAAGCACTATCAAATCGAAGATGTCTGTAGCATGTGCTATCAGGGATCTGGCATCTATTAATCCTCCTTTGGGGGGGGCTATATGATGGGACGGTTCAATTTTGGTATAAGTAGGAAGTTGTCTACGGTTGTTGAGATGGGCGATGTGAATGGACAACGTGCTGGTGTTTTCATTGGAGCAGACTACGAATTAGCTTCTGAAACAGATACATTGATGTGCGGGACGCGTCAGGCTTTGAAAGTTATGTCCAGGATGTCGGACATACATGTATGAGTTACAGTGAATTAACATGTGTGAAGCATAGAAAACTCTGGTGGCGGCATGTAACGCAATGGGCCCAATTGATGAATGTTTTCCGCGGAAAATCGGGAGCTTGCACGCAAAATCGCCAATTCATGGAACACAACGCGCGGTCTTACCTAGGACTTGCGAGGAATCCATGCCGGTACGACAAATAAATGTGACAGCAAAAATGCATTGCGCGAGACCCCAAGCGAAGGGCCGTCCGGGTCTGCCCAGCTACCTAGAAAGGGGTGGAACACGTGGAATGGGGTACAACAAGCGAATATGTGGGCATTACGAGGGACGTTACGCAGTCAAACAATCGCAAAGCCCATACACGTGCAACGAAACTGTATTTATGGATTCAAACAGGGATCGACGACATGCAAAATAGTATGCGCACATCCCGAAACATCTACGCCACGCAATAGCAAGTGTAAACATCAACGCGCGAACTGTGGTCCATGTACATCCCCAAGAATGCCCTCATGTTCGTACATTTGTGTTAGGCCCAACTTGGCAAGCAGTTTCTCCTGGATGGTGTACAAAGCTATTCCCCGGTATGTAGGTGGTCAGGAAGGCAGGTCCCTGACCCTCGGTGGTGAGGACAGGATCTTTATCTGCACGTCCCTTACCCTTTGAGAGATGGACAGCAGCTGGCCCTGCGTGTCCTTGTACCTGGGGGGGGCCACAGCAGCTACCGCTGCAGCTCACTGACCCCGGGTAGTGGGGAAAGCAGCTGTACCTGCATTTCCCTGACCTTGGGTGGTAGGGGCAGCAGCTGCCCTTGCTGGTCCCTGATCCTGGCTGGTGGGGACAGGAGCTTTACCTGTATGCCCCTTACCCTTTAAGAGACAGACAGTAGCTCCCCATGCGTGTCCATGTACCTGGGGGGCAGCAGCTGACGCTGCAGCTCCCTGACCATGGGTGGTGGGGACAGTAGCTGCACCTGCAGCTTCCTGACCCTGGGTGGTGGGGACAGCAGCAGCCCCTGCAGGTCCCTGATCCTGGGTGGTGGGGACAGGAGCTTTACTTGTACGTCCCTTACCCTTTGAGAGATAGAGAGCAGCTGCGCCTGCAAGTCAGTGTATCTAGGGGGGGCGACAGCAGCTACCGCTGCAGCTACTTGACCCTGAGTGGTGGAGACATCAGCTGCCCCTGCAGGTCCATGACCCTGCTGGGGACAACAGAAGCTGCCCCTGCAGCTCCCTGACTCTGTTGGGGGACAACAGAAGCTGCCCCTGCAGCTCGCTGACTGTGTTGGAGGGGGACCACAGCTCTCCCTGTACTTCCTCTACCCCTGGAGAGGGGAGATGGGGGCAGCAGCTTCTGCTGCATGTCCCCGACTCCGGCTACCTCTGCCACATTTCCCTCTTGGGGCCTTCCCACTCATGGTACAGATGGACATGTACAATGGAAGGCAAATCAAGCAATTGCCTAACACCTCGGTAGCTCACGTAAAAAGAAAAGACATTAGGCGACATGCAGTGGCGCCCAGCTAACTCAAAAAATGTTTGTGAAGCCTGGAAAGTTACTGTAATGGTAATAATGGAGGTACGCGATGCACAGGGGCACCCAGAGTATGAATAGTGCATAGGCGACTCACTGCTAGCCTCTGAAAAAAGAAAAGAACATGCACGTATGTGTGGAGGCAAATCACCACAATAAGAATTTCATAATGTCACAGTAGTGAACGAATTGTGTGGCACCCCAACATTCTCTGTAATGCACTTGTCCATCCACTCCAAATTGCACATACGGTCGGATTTGCTTCTACGCACTTCTTTATCCCAATTATGAATGCCAGCGCCAAGGGCGTGTAACATAAATTACGTGCTGCGGGCCGTTTCTCTGATTTCACGTGTCACCGCTAATTTCGAACGCACAAAGTAACTGTCACCCTGTTTCCAGCTTCCCACGCAATAGACCCGGAAGACCCACCCTCCTGCCTATGAGCCTTTTTACCTGCCTCCTACTGCCCTGAGCTGCCTCCTACCAAGCCATCTGCTGTTGCCTGCCCACTGTGTGTTTCTGCTGCCCACCTGCCCTTAATTTTGAGTGCCTGGTGTCCAGCCATTGCCAATGCTCCTGTCCTTGGCCCTGATTCATCAGACTCCCAACATACAATACCATAACCACCGCTCCACAGCCCAGCCCCAGGACCATCTTGCCCACCCGCACCTGCCTCAGGGGTTGCCATGTCTCAACCAACATCTTCTGAGGTAAGTGGCAAACCCGTGGCAGTGAGGCAGAGGCCTGTCATCTTCACTGCAAAGGAAGTTGACATCCTGGTGGAGCAGGTCCTGGGGCATTATGATGCCCTCTTCAATGCCCACACGCAACGCAGCAAGGAAGAACGTAAGCTGAACTGGGACAGGATTATGGATGCCATCAACTCGGAGGGGGTGGCATCCCGCACCTTCAAACAAGTGCACAAGCGCTGGGAGGACCTAAAATCCAGGACCCTCAGCAAGGCCCTGCGCTTCCTCCAGTCCGGTGCCACCGGAGAGGGACGCATGTGCCAGATGAACACCACCAACATGCGGGTCCTGGAAAAGTTCTACCCGGCGCTGCACACCGAGGCCAGCGAGGTGCCACAACGTCTGGAGTTGTCAGGTCAGTGTCCATGTGTTGTTGGGATCCACAGTGCATGTGCATGTTCCTGTATATTTGGAGTGAGCACCCTAGGCTTACAGCAAGTATGCCTCTTGTACGGATGTCTGCGTGCATAACCCAGACAGTGCTCTACATGTGTGCAGTGAACCATGTGTAATTTTAATGAGATTATGTTTGCATTGTGTGTTATGTTTGCATTGTGTGTTGTACTGCTGCCTTTCACAATGGGCATGTGTTTTGTTGCATGTGTCTGAGATGTGCCTGTGTGACAAGTGTGACAGATGAGGTGATGTTGGCAACCTCATGTGCATGCATGGTCTTCATGTATATGCATCAAAGATGTGATTGTGTGACTGGCCATCACTCATGGCTGGATGAAACAGGTGCATTTCAATGTGTGATGTAGTCATGTGGCGGGATTGCCATTGAGGGTACTCTGATGAGATTGTTCATCGCACTGGTTGAGGACTGTCAGTTGATGTGTGTGCATGACATTTGTATGAACACATGATGCATGTGACTGGAGCATGCACGATTGATAGGTGGTGACAGTGCCATGTCCCCATATGTGATTGTCTGTTGGGATGGACAGGCAAGTATTTGCATGTATATGCATTGCATATACATGTGTGTTGTGGAAGAGGATGATGGTTGTTCCCTTTACCAGAGTACTTCATGTGCAAGTTTGTGTTGCCACGCACACATTGGGGCAGTACCTTGATGTTTGTGTTCTATGTCTCCTTATCTGCAGTTGCGTTAGAAGAAGAGGGCTGTGGAGCATGGCAGCAGCAATGCCTCCACCAGGCAGAGGTGCAAGGCTGAGCCACACCGCCTGGACAGCACATCGCCGAGGAGCAAGGAGGCTGGTGCTGCATCTGGACCATCGGCCGAAGCTGCTGGAGGAGGTCCAAGAGGGCGAAGGTGGTCGTGGACTCTTCAGCAGCGGGGGGACATGTGAGACAACACAGGGGCCATCCAGTGTGGAAGATGCTCAGGAGTCATCCAGGTTGGCAGTTGTGGAGGGAGAGGAGGCGGCCATAGTAACCCAGACATGGGGTCAGGCACGGGTGGTGAGTAGGTGTGACTACTGCATTACTGCCCCTGAGGCATGAGGCTGTGCAGGTCACTGTGGAGGTGCCTGTGCCAAATCCGGTCCCTGGGCCAGCATCTACAGCTGTATGCACCTGCCGGCATGTATCAACCAGGACCAAGCCCCAGGTGTGGGATGCTTCCCCCAGACCAACACCCCAATGGTGGCGACTGTTGCCATTCAGGACATAGTGGTACCCCTGCTGGTCAATGTTGGGAGGCATACCGGCGTCACATGTGACGAAGTGCAGGATTGCTGTTGAGTGCTTGCACATCATCACAATGATGTATGGCATCTCCTCACATGGCATGTGTTTATTAGAATTGCCTATCGCAAAAGATACTTGGCATCTGTTTATGACATATGCACATTGGCAGTCTCTATGTACTAGACACTTGGAGTGGGTTATTAGAACCTCGCGATGAGATCATTAGAATATCCATTGACATAAGGACTGGGAATTCAAGTATTAGATTTTTGACTTATGTCTATTAGAAATCTTTTCACAATTGACAGATGCAAGTGTGATTTATGTGGCATTTTTTCCTCAGATTGGAGGTTTCAAATCACCATGAATATATAGGTGTACTCAATGTTTTTGTTCTTTTTGTTTGTTTTTTGATTTCATGCGATTATGTTATCATTTGATTTCCCTGGAGAACCAGACTAACTTAGTGACCACTGTATATAATTGTTACACTGCTTTGTTTATGATAACAATATATCTTTTTATAATAAATTTTGCTACATGTGCAAGTGCATATAAAAGGACTTTCTTGTTTTATTACAGCTAATTAAATTCACTATGTAGCTTTGGTTTGTGGGTTCCTTACTGGACATTACTGTGAGCTACATGCCTAGGGATATATTCCACTAGTAATAAAAAGGGTTCCCCCGAAATTTGTCAATAAATCTCTCTTTTGAGTATAATTGTGATGGGTAGAACCCCTGTGTAGCAGCATCCCTTTCTTTGTTGTTTAATGTCTCCTCACATGGCAAGCAACAATCCTGGTCCAAATTGAGCTGCGTCGGCTGTATAGTGATGCAACCCCCTCCTTGTCTTCCTCCTCTGTGTGCCAGTCATCCTCTGTGGCGCCTTCCAGCCCAGATAACACCAGGGTCCCCTGTGCACCAGTCCCACCCATATTGGCCAGTCTGGTGGAGCCAACATCCCTGCTTGAGTTGGGCGTCGACAGTGGATCAGCTGAGGTGGTCACCAGGCCGATCCAGGCAACGACACTAGCATCAGCAATGGAGGGAGAGCAGGCACCCACGAGCAGGGCACGGGTCATACACCCCCGGGTAATGTAATCAGCCTAGAAGGTGTCCACATGAAGCAGGCACTGGGCACTATGGCAGCAGCAGGTGCTAAGGAGGATGCTATTTTACTCAGGGCGTAACATCACAAGTGGGCAAGTATACGGCATCAGGCAGGACACAAATGTGGACCTGCGAACCAGAAGGTCTTCTGTGTTCATTCGCTACGGGCAGCGTGTTGAATCAGAGAGGCAACGGGCTCGGAGGCGAGAGTGACAATGGCCATGGTGGAGGTTGCACTGTGTCGGACAAAGAGGCGGGCTGCCATCCTGGAGGCAACTTGCAGGGAGGGGTTGGCGAGGAACATGTTAGAGGCCCTGCAAGCCCTCCAGGAATCAATGGAGGCCCGCCTGGGGGAAATGGACACAGGGCTCGATGATGCCCTGGTACAAACTTTGAGTGAGATAGGAGATGAGGAGATGGACTAGCCCGCTGCCTATGTACATAGTTATGTAGGTGTAAGTTTCCTTTGATTTTTAGTGGACAATTTGGACAATACTCCCATTTTTGATTGTACATCATTTTTTAGATGTAGGTCTTCTGTTTTTGAAACCATTTTTGTATATTTATTTTTGATGTTGTACATGGACACAATTTTATTTTCTAAAACATACTGTATGATGTTAATTCTTCTGTATATTATAGTTTTAATTTACCCTGATTCATCACTTCTTGCTGTTCCTTTTGATGTGTGCCTCTATGCTAGGCTATTTATGAGCCATGCTTCTCTCGATTGGTAGTCATGTGTCTAGTTGTGTACATGCCTGTGTATTGTTGCTGGGATGGTTTGCGAGGGCACTATCCACATGTGGCTGTCCGGTGCTGGTGTGTCAAGTAGACGGATGGGTGTGCACTGTCAAATGGTATTTCCTTTCAGATGTACAGAATCACTCAGTGTTTGCCTTCACTGTGGTTGGGGTGGAGGAAGGTGGGGTGACTGTGGGAGTGTTACATGTTCACCATCAGGGCACATGACTTAGTTAATGCAGTGTGACATACATGTTGTGCGTTCACCTTCACCAGCATGTGTTTCCACAGTATTCATTTGCTCATGTGTTGGTCACCCTCTTGCACTGGGATAGAGTAGTTGCTTTTTTTAACATTCCAGAGAGGCTGACCAATTCACCAGTCTCTGTGAGTCATGCACTCTCTGGCTGCCCTGTCCTTCACACATGCCTGGAATGGTGATGTGATTGTTAGAAGGATATTTTGAAAAGAAACCATACCAAAGTAGTCACCTTATGGAGCGCATATTTTCCCGGTGTTGCGTGCCTTGCACTGACTCCCTGTAAATTGGAGAATTGAGTTTAAGACACTCTGTATTGTGCATCGAGCGCTCCATGGACTAGGGGCAGAATACCTTCAGTCCAAGTTTGTTCGCTACTGCCCCTCCCGCTCGTTATGCTCGGCATAAGCAGGCCTGTTGGTGGTGCCCTCCTATCGCTGTGAACGTATTGGAAGTTGGGCCTTCTCGGTGGCCACTGCCCAAATGTGGAATGACCTTCCACTTCCTGTTAAGGCCTTATCCAACCATCTGGCCTTTAGAAGGTCCTTAAAGACTCTGTTATTCTAACTTGCGGTGCCGTATAGTTGGTGGTCCTCTTTCTCTCCCCCATAGTGCCAAGATACCTCTGGTGACCATGCGCTCTAACGGTTCAGATAACATAACATAACATAATATAACATGTTACCTGCCTCTGTGCCTACATGACTTTGCTTTGTACTGTGTTCTTAAGATGTATTGTTCGACCTTGATGTGTAACTAAGCTGTGAATTATCCTATGCTATGCGCCCTGATACCTACAAGTCCGGCGCGCAATTCAAATGATAAAACAAACAAACAAACAAACATAACAGATAACATTGTAGGTATGATTGCTTCTGTCACTGGCAAACAATCTGTCACTGGGACTTAATGGCATGCCATTGTTGCATGGTCAGCAGGACCTCACTTTAACATTCACTTGTCACATGTGAGGGTGGGTGGTGTCCCATCTGGAGGGGGCTGCCTGCAGGGGGTTGCCACAGGTGAGGGGGGGTCCCAACTGGAGGGTGCTGCCTGCAGGGAGTGCCACAGGTGATGGGGGCTTTGGGGTGGTGTCCCCTCTGGAGGGGGCTGCCTGCAGGCGGTTGCCACAGGTGAGGGGGGCTGTGGGTGGTGTCCCGTCTGAGGGAGGCTGCCTGCAGGGGGTTGCCACAGGTGAGGGGTTGGAGTGCCGCCTGGAGGGGGCTGCCTGCAGGGGGGTAGATCAGGTAAGGAGGGGTTGTGTCCCATCTGGAGGGGGATGCCTGCAGGGGGTTGCCACAGGTGAGGGGGTAGACTTCTGTCTGGAGGGGGCTGCCTGCATGGGGGTGGAACAGGTGAGGAGGGGTGGAGTCCTGTCTGGAGTCGGCTGCCTGCAGGGGGTTGGCACAGGTGAGGAGGCCTGGGGGTGGTGTCCCACCTGAAGGGGGCTGCCCGCAAGGGGTTGCCACAGGTGGGGAGGGGTGGTGTCCCATCTGGAGGGGGATACCTGCTGGGGGTTGCCAAAGGTGAGGTGGGTCCCATCTGGAGGGGGCTGCCTCAAGGAGGTTGCCACAGGTGATGGGGAATGTTGGGTGGTGTCCTGTCTGGAGGGGGCTGCCTGCAGGAGGTTGCCATGGGTGAGGGGGGCTGAGGGGATGGTGTCCCATCTGGAGGGGGCTGCCTGCAGGTGGTTGCCACATGTGAGGGGGTTCCATCTGGAGGGGGCTGTCTGCAGGGGGTTTTCACAGGTGATGGGAGCTGTTGGGTGGTGTCCCATCTGGAGGGCGCTGCCTGCAGGGGGTTGCCACAAGTGAGGGGGAATGTGGGTGGTGTCCCGTCTGGAGTGGGCTGACTGCAGGGGGTTGCCAAAGGTGAGGGGGTGGAGTCCCGCCTGGATGATGCTGCCTGCAGGGGGGTGCAACAGATGAGGAGGGGTGGTGTCCTGTCTGGAAGGGGTTGCCTGCAGGGGTTTGCCACAGGTGAGGTGGTGGAGTCCCATCTGGAGGGGGCTGCCTGCAAGGGGGTGTAACAGGTTAGGAGTGGTGGCGTCCTGTCTGGAGGGGGGTGCCTGCAGGGGGTTGCCACAGGTGAGGGGGGTTCCATCTACAGGGGGCTGCCTGCAAGGAGTTGCCACAGGTGATGGGGGCTGTGGGGTGGTGTCCTGTCTGGAGGGGGCTGCCAGCAGGAGGTTGCCATGGGTGAGGGGTGCTCTAGGGGTGGTGTCCCATCTAGAGGGGTCTGCCTGCAGGGGGTTGCCACAGGTGAGGGGGGTCCCATTTGGGAGGCGGCTGCCTGCAGGGGGTTTCCACATGTGAGGGGGCCTCAGGTGGTGTCCCTTCTGGAGTGGGCTGCCTGCAGGGGATTGTCACAAGTGATGGGGCTTTGGGGTGTTGTACTGTCTGGAGGGGATTGCCTGCATGGGGGTGCAACAGGTGATGTCGGCTGGGGGGTGGTATCCTGTCTGGAGGGGGCTGCCTGCACAGGGTTGCAACAGATTATGGGGACTGGGGGGTGGTGTCCCATCTGGAGGGGGATGCCTTCATGGGATTGCCACAGGTGAGGTGGGTCCCATCTGGCAGGGGCTGCCTGCAGGCAGTTGACACAGGTGATGGGGGCTGTTGGGGTGGTGTCCTGTCTGTAGGGGGCTGCCTGCACAGGGTTGCCAGAGGAGAAGGGGGCTGGGGGTGGTGTCCTGTCTGGAGGGGGCTGCCTGCAGGGGGTTGCCATGGGTGAGGGGCCTGGGGGGTGGTGTCCCTTCTGGAGGGGGCTGTCTGCAGTGAGGCGCAACAGGTGATAGGGGCTGTTGAGGTGGTGTCCTGTCTGTAGGGGCTCCCTGCAGGTGGTTACCACAGGAGAGGGGGGCTGGGGGATGTTGTCCCGTCTGGAGGGGGCTGCCTGCAGGGGTTGCCACGGGTGAGGGGGGCTGAGGGGTGGTGTCCCATCTGGAGGGTGCTAGCTGCAGGGCGGTGCAACAGGTGATGGGGGCTGGGGGGTGGTTCCCATTTGGAGGGGGCTGCCTGCACAGGGGTACAATAGGTTAGTGGGGGTCCCATCTGGAGGGTGCTGCCTGCATGGGCTTTCTATAGGTGAGGGGGCTGGTGGGGTGGTGTCCCATCTGGAGGGGGCTGCCTGCCGGGGATTGCGAGGTGCTGGCATGCGATTATGCTGGGGTTTGGCCGGGGATTGCAAGGTGTTGATGCACGATTTGGCTGGTGAACAGGCTGGGCTTGGGAGAGCACACATTTTCTCTGGGGTGCATCCAGGGATTGCGTGGTGCTGACACACGATTACGCTGGTGTGCGGCCGGGGATTTCAAGGTGTTGATGAGTGATTTGGCTGGTGTACGGGCTGGGCTTGCGTGGGAGGGCACGTGTTTTCTCTGGGGTGCGTCCAGGGATTGCGAGGTGCTGACGATTGCGAGGTGCCCTCCGATTACCCTGGGGTGAGGCCAGGGATTGCGAAGTGTTGACACGTGATTTGGCTGGTGTATGGCTGGGCTTGCGTGGGAGCGCACGGATTTTCTCTGCGGTGCGCCTGTGGATTGCGTGGTGTTGGCATGCGATTTTGCTTGGGGGGTGGATGCCAGGCCAGGGATAGCGCGCATGCTTGTGCCATGTTAGGCCTTTCACTTGTTTTTTGGTGTGCGTGGAGATGTGTTGGGGCATTGCCTCTGGAAATCCATGAAAACGCATGTCGTGCAAGTTTTTATCTGTGCCAGGGCTCACACAAGGTCCTTCACAGCACACAGGCCTTGCACCATTTCTGCGCCAGATTGCATGAATCGGGCCCTATATATCAATTTGAGAGTCTGTTTATGTCAGATAATAATTGCTGTAGAACGAGGGATATACCCGGATTATTTATCCTGGAGTGTATTAAACATATATTTTGTTGAATGTCCTTTTTTTCTGAGTTTAATTACCAATTGATGAGTAGTGGACAAAAAACAAAATGTGATTTACAAAACTTTGAATGTGAATCGTTAATTGGAGAGTTTTTTGAAAGAAAGGGGTTCCTCACGCTTTTGCCTCAAAAAGAGTGCACCAGGGTTACCCGTTGGTAACAACAGGAATTTGTAGGTTCTGGGTGTGTTATGGTCCATTCATCTCCTGACATAATGCCACCAGTGCGTTGAACATCGAGGAATTTGTTCTAATCACCACTGGTGCTGCTAGATCTTCACTCCAACTGCTGCAGACTGAAGGCAGAGTTCTAATAGGAGTGCTGACTGCAGACTACATCGTGTGGAATTGGCAGTCTGACCAAGATGTACCTCAGATATTTGCAAGGATTGTGTCCCATGACAAGAAGGTTCAATCCAGCCAAGGGCTCCAATGGACTATGTACCAGATATTTTCTGCAAAACTTCTCATACACAATGGGCACTTGTGGAAGAAATCTGCACACTACTCCGGGAAGAAAAAGGGTTGGTAGGAGGTAAGTGGGGAATAGGGAAACCGATCTTAGCAGTGCCTTCAAAAGATACAGCGGGGGGAAGGCACCACACACTTACTGGGAGCATAGCTCTCAACTCACCCTCTTTTGGCAGGTGTACCCGCAAAAATCATCCAGACACCCGCCCACCCGCCAGCTCACCTGTTTCACCTGCCTTGGAGCCACAGACTCTGTTGCATATCTCACACAGGCTCAGACTTACTAAATACTTACTACAGCGCAGCGGGCTGTGGGTACAGAAGAAAGCCAAACGAAAATGTAGAGAACAGCCACAAAGAAACAAGTCTACCGAGTCAGCACTGATAAGCTTCCACTTTCTATGTTGTGTTTATCTAGCCACATGTTAGACAGTATGTTTTAGTTTATAAATATAATTCAAGATTAATTTGAAACAAAAACGTCACCCACCCTACAATTCTATACGCGCATTCACTTCAATAGGCTCTCACCGAACCCCCACAAAAATCTGCTGTTTTCATCCGCCTTCATGTCAAAAAAGGTTAGGAGCTATGCTGGGAAACAGGTGTAGGGGGGCACAAAAATATGCTTTCATATCACTCATTTTACCACTTGACCCACCTCTAATCGGTCATCAAGCCTGCTTACCTGAGATCTAGATCACCTTGGTAGGCCTCTATTTGAAGTGGACAAGGGACGGAATCACGGAAAGGCATAGGTTAGGACAGGATGGATTCCCCTCAAAAGATCTAGGGAAGGAAGCACAAGGCTCTGATAACTTGGCACACAAAAAGCAAAGGCAGAAGATGTATTGCTTGTATATGGTATTTATAGTTGTTATTCAGATTACTTTTGCCTTCTTTCGGTACACCAGCAGGGTATTAATACATTTTGTATAAAAAGGGAAAATCACAAGACACTATGTGGGCCTCATTACAAGTGTGGCAGAGCGTGACAAAATTGGCGGTACTGGAATTCTGCCAATATTCCTGCTCAGCCATACTACGAGTATGCACCTTGAGTGGAAGATTACCTTCCAGCCTCATGCTGAAGGTAAATCCTCCAGCTTGCTGGAAAAATCAGCAAAATAGGTGGAATTACTGCTGCAGTAATTCTCAAAAAAAGCCCCGTAGAGTCTATGGACTCATAAAACATGGGCATTTACACCACCACCACCACTTGTAATCCGGCAGTTATTCCGCCGAACCAAGTGGTGGTAACAGTAATTCAGTTGGGCAGTATTCCAGCCGATTTACTGCCAGAATACCGCCCAACTTGTAATGAGGCCCCATGTACAAACAATATAAAAGTAAACCTAAATAGCTGCGTAACTAAAACACCATTGAAAAATATGAAAAGAACAGTGCTTTTAAAATGTAAACACAATCCTTAATAATGTATACAAAGAGCCAGATTCATAGAATCTGGCACATAAATTGTGCAAGGGCCGCGCTGCAAGAAGAACCAGAACAAATATTGCACGTCATGTGTATTCATGGATTTCAGGACGCATTACTAGCCGTCGCACAAATAACAACAAGCTGCACAAGGAATGCCCCCAACACGCCCCCATGCACACCAAAAAAAAGTGAAAGGACTAACACAGCACAAGCCTCTGCGCCCGCCCTGCCCCAGCATCACAGAGAAAATGCATCACAAAACCTCGCAATCCAAAATCATACCTGAGCAAAATCACATGACAAAACTTCGCAATCCAAGGCCGCAAAGTAGAGAAAGCATGCGACAAACCTTGCGATCACATACCGTACCCCAGCAAAATCGCACTACAAAACCTTGCAATCCCAGGCCGCACCCCAGAAAAAACGTGCAACAAATCCTTGCAATCCCAGGCCGCACCCCATAGAAAATGCATGCCCTCCCTCGCAAACCCAGCCCAAACCCTAGCAAAATGACTGATAAAAAACCTTGCAGTCCCAGGCCACAACCTAGAGAAAATGTGTGCCCTCCCTCACAAGCCCACCCCGTTCCCCAGTGAAAACGCACGACAAAACCTCCAAATCCCAGGCCGCACCTCTGAGAAAACGCATGGTCTCTCTCGACAGCACAGCCCGTACCCCAGCAAAATTTCATGACAAAACCTTGCAAACCCAGAGAAAATGTGTGCCATCCCTCGCAAGCACAGCCCATATCCCAGCGAAATCCTGTGCCCCCTCATAATTGTATGCTACACCCCTTACAAAAATGTGAGTTCCCCCCAACATCCTCGGCACCCATCCTGTACACATACCCCCTTACTGCATATGAACCACTGTAGTCCACACACCAGCCCCCCTCACCTGTGACATCCCCACAGGCTGCCCCCGCAAGTTGGGACACCCCCCACAGGCTGCCCCCTCAAGACAGGATAGCTCCCATGGGCAGCTCCTTCCAGAAAGGACACCCGCCACAGGCAGCCCCCTCCAGAAGGGACACCCCCCACAGTCAGCCCCCTTCCAGATGGCACACCACCCCCATCCTCTCTCACCTGTGACACCCCCACAGGCAACCCCCTCCAGAAGGGACACCCCCACAGGCAGCCACCTCCAGACCGGACACCCCCCACAGGCAGCTCCCTCCAGAAGCGACACCCCACACAGGCAGCCCCCTCCAGACGTGACCCTACCTCCAGCCTCCCTCACCTGTGACACCCCCCACAGATAACCCCCTCCAGAAGGGACACACCCCACAGGCAGCCCACTCCAGAAGGGACAAGCCCCACAGGCAGCCCCCTCCAGACAGGACAGCCTCCCCGCAGTCCCCTCACATGTGACACCCCCCACAGGCAGCCCCCTGTAGAAGGGACACCCGTCACAGGTAGCCCCTCCAGATGACATACCCCCTACAGGCAGCCACCACCAGAAGGGACAACTCCACGGGCAGCCCCTCTTGATAGGACACCACCCCCAATCCCCCACACCTGTGACACCCCCTACAGGCAGCGCCCTCCAGACGGGACACCCCCACAGGCAGTCCGCTCCAGAAGGGACACCCCCCACAGGCAGCCCCCTCCAGATGCAACACCGCCTCCCAGCCGCCCTCACTTGTGACACCCCTCACAGGCAGCCCCCTCCAGAAGGGACACACCCCACAGGTAGCCCCCTCCAGAACGGACACCCACAGGAAGCCCCATCCAGAGGTGACACAGCCCCCAACCCCCCTCACCTCTGACACCTCCACAGATAGCCCCTCCAGAATGGACACCCCACACAGGCAGCCCCCTCCAGAAGGGACACTCCCCAAAGGCAGCACCCTTCAGATGGGACACCATCCCCCAGCCCCTTCACCTGTGACACCCCCCCACAGGCAGCCCCATCCAGAAGGGACACCCCCCACAGGCAACCCCCTTCAGATGGGACTCTGCCCACAGGCGGCCCCCTCCAGATGGGACACTCCCACAGACCGCCCCCTCCAGATGGGACATGTTACGGAGAATTCTCAAGAATGTGCTAATTTCCCTTTCTTTTTAAGACCCCCAGCAATTGTGCTGGATTTCTAGGATTTTCATTTTTACCTTGAAAGAGTGTGAGCCTTTTTTCCCACTCTTTCATGTATTCTGATGTGTGTTTTACTTTTGTGTTCTTTGGTTATGGATTTTTAAAACAACTCCATAGGCATCATCTGTTTCTGTGTGTCACACAGCACCTTCAGTACAGTGGCACAGGGGTGTCTTTCAGATTCCCCAAGGTTTAAATACCTTCTCTGGGACTGACTACTGTCTCACATAGCATGTAAAGTTAAATTGACTTTGCTAGTTTTTTTAAATTTACAGACCCAGCACACACTATATTCTTATAAAGTGCTGGAGGGGTTGCCTAGCATCCCCTGAGTCTCAACACTAATGTAACAGTCAAATGTTACCCTTTTCTACTTGAAATGGCTGGTGACAGTGGTTTTAAACAAACTACCATGATTTTTCCCGACCGCGAACACCAGTAGCTAAAAATCAAGTCAGCCATGTTTTCCAATATGGTGCCCAAGACCTATCTGTAAAAACAGAGACTCCAGTCGACTTTTTTCACTGTTTCATTTAGAAAAGGTCCTTCTTGGGTCCCTTTGTTTGTTGGCCTTTGGAGGGCTTCAGTGCTGAAGCCCTCCTCTGGCACCTGAGTGTCTGGGGTGGACAGGATGTGAGGGAGGTGCCTGAAACTCCCTTTGCTTAGTCTCCTAGGACACCTGAATGCACTCTGGTGTGATTGGCCGGCTGGCTGTCCAGCAAGGACAGCCACCCTGCTGTGTGAGTGACAGCCAGGATGGAATGAATGCGGTAAAACTGTTTAAAAGCAGACCTCTGGGGCTTGGAAAGCAGAGTCAACCACTGGAACGAGAGAACTGAAGACGAGCTGAAGGAAGACGACTGCTGCAACTCCTGGTCCAGCGGTGAATCCCTGCTGCAGATCCTAATTGCCTGAAACTCCATCGACAGAGAAGCCCTTCAAGGTTAACTTCTTCCCTTGAGTTTGGTGGGAACAACCAACTCGTAAGCCGCCTGGACACCGTCCCCATATTGCTTGAATTTTCCTCAGAGTGCTGTTGAAAACCGGATAGCCAGTGAGAAGGATACCAGTTTGTGGTCTTTAAAGGAATGGTTCGCCCAAAAAATGTTATTGGCCAAAAAGATGGGCAATAATAAAAAAAATATACTGGCACTTTTTTTTTGTTAAGTCCCTATGTAAAATTTTGAGCAATTGAAGCTCAAAATTTACAAAAGCAAGCACATGGGGGCATCCATTTTGTGAAATGGATGCCTGCCTGTGCTCGCTTTTGCTTTTGCGGCACTAATGAAGGAAAAGCCAGCCAGCTGTAGTAAACAAAATCTACCACTGGGGACTTTTCCTTCATTGGTGCCGGGACTCGCAGGACGGAGACCGGAGACTACAGGCAGAAAAGCTGCAGTTGCATCTCGGTACGTTTTCCGGGCTGGAGGAGCCCGGAAAACTTAGAAATAAAACTGCAGCTTTAAAAATGTTGTATTTATGTTTGCGTTAGCTTTTGAAGCTACCGCAAACATAAATACAACGTGATTGTGTGTGAAAACGCTGTGGTTTTTCTTTCTAAGTTTCTTAGGCTCCTCTGAGCCGGAGGAGCCTGAGAAACTTAGAAAGAAAAACAGCAGCGTTATTGAAACACAAGCGTGTTGGGTTTCTGCCGGCCGTGGATATCACTTCTCCGGTGCTCCAAAGTGAAAGCCAAGGCAGGCAGAAACACAACGCGGTCATTTTTCCATGCCGCGGGGAGCCCGAGAGCCCCAAATGGGAAAGCGGCTGAAGGCAGAAACACAGCGCGGTTGTTTTCAGAAATGCTGCAGTGTTTCTGCCTGCCTTGGCTTCCCCATTTGGGGCTCTCGGACTCCCCACGGGGAGCCAGAGAGCCCCAAATGGGAAAGCTGTTGTAAGCAGAAACACTTTCTAACTTTTCGTCTGATCAACTACTTCTAAAAACTGTGGCAAAGACTTAACCGTTTACTACCAGAACAGTGCTATCCTATCAGTGCTGGACTGCCCATGTGGGCGGGACAAAGACTGATATGCAAATGGATATTACCCATCTGTGAAAGGTACAGTGAGCAAAAAGCGTGTGCTGCAAACTCTCACCTCAGAACAGGTTATCATGCCATGTTCTCTCTGGAGAGGAGAGCATGCTACCTTTTGTGAAATATGTGTAAGGAACTTGGGGTTGGTCACCCTAAGTTACCTGGGGTCAACCAGACGTGGTCTCCCTGCTCACCGTGCTCAGAGAGGCACAGCTTCACTTCACGGATGAAGCCCAACAAGGCTGAAACATGTGTATGGGGTTGCTGTCCGTACTCTTGTTCAGAGAGGAATTGCCATAGCATTTCGGTGCTGGACTGCCCATGTGGGCGGGGCAAAGACTGATAGGCAAATGGATATTTCCCATCTGTGAAAGGTACAGTGAGCAAAAAGTGTGTGCTGCAAACTCTGACCTCAGAACAGGTTATCATGCCATGTTCTCTCTGGAGAGGAGCGCCTGCTACCTTTTGTGAAATATCCTATCCAAGACTCTGAACCATTGACTTTGGCCCAGGCCCATTGAACTGAATTGTTGGTTGTAATGAACTGAAACTATTTGCCCTACCTCTGAAACTATTTGTGCTTTTGATTCTTATAACCTTGTCTTTTTACCCCTTTTTAAAAGTAACTGAAGTGCCATTTTGCTTCCCCTTCAGGGGAGCTGAACTTGTTCAGAAACTGATTGGTTGTGTATTGTAGTGTATTAGATTGTGATATTGAGCTGTCTTACAAGTGAAATGTTTTCCAAATGACTGTGTAGTAAATGTATATTCTTTTACCAAGAAACCTTGAGTAAGTGTTTGTTTGAATCACTGTGATTGCTGGTCCTTTTTGTAACCCCTTATACTGCTCACTTTACTCTTGAGATAAGTGTGGCTGCTCAGCCACTGCTACCACATTACTGTGTAGTACAGGCTTGTACCAAAGGTGAAATTGTACTGGCACTTGTAGTCTTAATTGTGTGTAGTGTTCCCAAAGGGTACTGCACATGATTCTGCCTAACATTGGTGTACAGTGGTGAGGATAAAAGTATAGTTGTTACATTTATAGTGCTACTCTTACCTTTGTTCAAATAACCTTCACAAAGCTAAGCACCACTAGAGAAGCAATTGTTTTATCATGTATGATATGGATAGCTACAGACAGGAGACCCTAGTCACTTTAACAGTTGATCGATTGAGAGAAATGTGTAAAGCTAGGAATCTCACTGTAAAATGCAAAAAGGTTGAATTGATAAAACAGTTGTTGGAATACCCAGGTCTGAGAAGTGGCTCTTAAACACCTACCCCTGGAAAATGATGATGAGGATGATAATGTTTCAGAGCCAAACATACATGCTATGGATAAGTTAGATGAGGCAGAAGAGTCTCAAGATGTAGGCCCTGTTTTACCTCTACCTGCTCATAGTCCTCAACCTGTGACCACAGGGACCCCATCAGGTCCAACACTAAGTACTGAATTTGTCTCTCTAGAAAGAATGAGACTTGAGTTAGAATTTAAAAGAATCCAAGCCCAAACTGAAAGTAAGCATCAATAACTTATGCTCAGAGAAATGGAGTTGAATCATGCACTTGAAATGAAAAAGTTGTCTCTTGACAATGGTTCTCTCCTAGAGTCTTTAAGGTCTTCCAGTCCTAAGAGGCCTAAGAGGCCTTGAATGTCCAAAGATGCAGTAAGTATGTCTGAGGATAAGCTTGATATTTTGGATTGGCTTGCTACTTTTGAATATAACCATGGGATTCAGAACATTACAGAGAATCAGTTGATTCCTTGGCTCTTTTCTAGGTTACCCCCTGTTGCATCTGATGTTGTAATGGAAATGGGAGAAGTTGATAGAATGGAGTATGAAAGTGTGAAACTAGATTTAATAGCTAGGTTTGGGATGACCCCTTCCCAATATCTTAAGAAGTTTAGAACCCTCAAAAAGCATGATGGTATTTCTTGGACTATCTGGGTGTGTGACTGTTTGAAAAACTTAGAAAAACTTTGGTAGGTGGGTTAAGGGTTACAGAGTTAACAAAGTTAACACTTATGAAGGTATGAGAAATATGTTGGTCACTAATAGGCTACGTTCACATTTGAATTACTCAGTCTTCTTATCCGGTTCTAAAGCATTCAAAAATCCAATGAGAGCAATCTGGATAGAAGTTGACGATGAAGATAAAAGTAGAGACCAACGATCATAGTCCTCTAATAGCCCAAGGGTGTCACAGTGTTTTGAAAAATGAGTTCTTCGAAGGGCTACGAGTGTTGGACAAAGTGAGACTAGATGTTCTACTGTCTCGTTGCATGTTCCATCAAGACAAAACCTACAAAAGTTCTCTTCTGCTGATATTGTTTTACGGACGGCCCAAAGATCACGTGTGGGCCACAAATTGAAACGGAGGCGTAACATGGCTGAGCGATGACTTGGGGATGGAGCTTTTTGTAAGTAACTTGCCATAACATGCATTTTTTTAGGGGTAAATCTTAGTTTTGCTGATTGTTGATACATAAAACAAATTTCTATGTTCCTAATCCTATCACACTGGTAAATCATTTTTTAGCTTTGATAGGATTCGATATTAACATTTCAATAGATACTTTAGCACATATGAGTATATGAATGACTCCTAAAGCCCAATTCTGAACAACTTGGTGTGATGAAGAAAACAAATATGAGGCCAAAACTTTCAACATTACATTATGGGAAGTTGAAATAAGACATTTCCTAAAGAGACTGCATAGTCGCCATTGATAAATGGCGTACTAAGAAGTCAGTCCCAATTCATACCACAGCCAAGAGATGCCAGTGGACTGTGGTAGACTTAAAATTTGTTTCCACAATTTGGCTTCAAGTTTATCTAATTGAGACCGCGGTAAACGTACACAACGTGTCAGGACAGTTATCTCTTTGCAATTTAGTCATCAATAAAGAACGGGAAAAAGAGTCAAAGGCACAATTCAAATCAACAAAAGCAAAATAAATAAATCGCTTGCTTGGTATTATGGCATTGTGCTTTTAGTGCATTTAAGCACATTAAATTAATTGCTGTGCCCATGCCGGCAACAAACCCTGATTGGTTGGGATCTCGGTAATTTTTTAATGATGTCCAAATGTTCAAATCACATAGTATTAAGCTGGCAAATAGTTTACCCCGGGCACCAAGAATCGCTATTGGGCGATAGTTCTGAGGGGATGACCTGTTGACCTGTCACCTTTTTTGAATATAGGGACAATAACAAAGGTGGTCCAAGAAGTTGGTAATTTTTTAGTCACTAAGATTTGCTGAAAGAGTTTGTACAGAATCATTGCCCACCATGTTGGATTTGATTTAAACATGAAGTTATTGAGGCCATCACGTCCTGCAGCTCGAGAAGAGCTGGATTTCTTGATTAGTTCTTCTAGTAGCGGGAAAGAGCACTCAAAATCCCAAGAAGCAGAACATTTGATGGAACAAGTTGATTTCTGTAAAGTTTCATCAGTATAAAGGCTGGTGAAATACTGGACACATTGATGTTCATAGACACCAGAAGTCTGGGCCCTTGGTTGGATATCACGCAAGTGATTATTTAATAGGGTCCAGATTTGAGAGGAATTTTTTGTGCTCATGTAGCGAAGCATCGCTTCGCTGTCTTGTTGGAATAGACGAGCCCTTTGAACCTCATATCCAATTCGGGTATCTGCATTTGGCTGATCTCAGAGTGGTCAGTTTATTTACAGATGCAGAATTACAAATAAATGTCCTTCTGCAACGATATTCACAGCGTCTCTGTTTCACCAAAACATCAAAAATATGAGTCCCAAAAAAAAGGCCCTACTATAGTGATTGATTCTTTATATTTGTCTAGAATGTGTGTATATTGCTCAAGAGTTTGTTCAGAGAAATTGATGTCTAGTGCTTTATCCAAAACTGCGAGCTGTGGGACAGACCAACGAAATTGAGTTTTAGCACAGTTGATGGTTAAGTTCTGTTTTGACCATTGCCTGACGGTCTGGGTGTAATCAACCGACCATCTCCATTTAAGAGTTAAAAGATTGTGATCGTTTCCTTCTTTTTCAGTTATTTCAAAAGAAGAAAGTGATAGAAATAGCCTGGTGTCAACATGGATGTAATCGATAATACTCGAGGAAGAGTTTCTGTGCCATGTCGCTTTGGCAGGGGTATCACCTGCAACTGAGCCATTAACTCCGCAAAAATTACAATCAGTCATGAAAAGGTCCCATCTCTCAGGTACTACGGACTTTTTACCTTTTGCAATTAATGCAGTCAAGATTTAAATTGCCTGCAATTTTGGAGGATGCAATATTCAATGTCATTTGAACCATATCGAGTAATTTGGTCAATTCGTAGTAGAATATTTTGTCGGTCAACCCTACGGGAGTGCGATACATTTTTAGCAATGCAATTACAGACTGGTGCCATGTGATTTTAACCAGTTGGAGAGAAGTACCAAAGGAAGCCCACGCAGAGACCGAGAAGCCGTACTAATTCTGACTGAAATTAACAGACCAGAGGATGGACGTCCTTGCATGGATTTCCTGGCTGGGATCAAGGAAATTTGGTAGTTATCTCATTCAGGTTTAGTAATAAGCCAAGTCTCTTGAAATATAAAAATGTCATGAAGCTCTTTGAGTTTTATTAGAGACGTTACGAGGTGTGAATTACCATGAGTATTCCAACTCGCTAATGAGAATAGAATGAATTTTTCTTCATGTGGTGGTTATGCATTCCTGTTGAAGGAAGAGCTTGTTAACAAGTCATTGATTGATGGGAAATCATGTCGGCCTGTTTAGTTTGCTTAATTTTGGATTTCCAGATGGTGTTTAAAACCACACCAAATGGAATCCATAATCTGACTATTGACAGATCTGTGTCAGAGATGAATTACACTTGTTTGATGTCTCCTGATTCAATGTCTTCCAATTGAGTCACTTCCCCAAAGATGTTCAACACACTACTACGATTCAAGTCATAGATATCGAACGGCCCACCATGACATTTTAAGATCAAGGTGTGACATTTATTCACTCTGGAATTGGTTGTTTGTAATTTGATATTGTGAACATTTGTCTTATTTACTTGAATAAGGAGATTATAATGTATACATGAATTTCTATCTCTTCTTGTGCAGAGCAGCAGTGACATCTGGCAGTAGAGGTTGCATGTTGTTTGTTACATTTGAACTAAATTGAGATGTTTGAGGAGGTATATATGAAGTAATTATGGGCAACCTCTTAACTAAGTATGCATCAATGGCTTGTTTAATAGTTTCCATTGCGACGGTCACTTCTTGATCAGGTAAAAGCGAGGACTGGTTCTTAGCAACCGGGGGATGTATAATGGGTTCAACATTTGTAACATCAGTTACTTTTGAAACAGTTGGTAAGGATTTTTCTATTACATCAACCAGAGTACTTTGTGGGGCATAGTCCAGACGAGGGGGATCAGCTGTTGTTACAATTGGAGGTTCAGTGGTAGTGGGTTTGGAAAGCACAACAGGTGGAAGAATTCTAACTTGTGTTGAAAGGAGAGCACCTGAATTAGTAGCAGAAACAGAGGCAGATACAGAGGGAGCAGACAATGAGGGATGTAAAGATGTATTTACTGGAGTGTCAAGGCACAAAAAAATTGACCAAGCTATTTCTAGGTTGTTTCGTGTTGGTCATGTTTATTTTTTTTCTGTTGTGCTGCAAGACCCTTGGACCTCTTGGTAAGTGCATGATGTCCTGTTTGTCTTGCTTTAATTATCACATTATTGACTGATGGAAGAGACGGTGGATGAGCCTCAATATTATTTTCCGTTTCATCCAAACTGAACCAGGATGAATTTTTATCATTTGCAGAGACCAATAAGACCGAGTTTTCAAGCGGTCGAATAATGTGAGAAATTGTGGGAAGAGGTGACAAAATACGAGCATCTGAATATTTTGGGTTTGGAATGTCTACAACCAGAAGAGGAGAGGAGTCTGGTAAGATATTCATTTGTGTATCACCTACGACAGGGGCAGTTTCAGAATGATAAATCATTGACTTTGTTACACAGGATAGGTTATCACGTAGAGCAGCTAAACCAATGTCAAGGTGGTCCAACTGTTTCGATTGAGTCGAAATGTTTGCTTCTAAAGACTCAAATAGTTTAAGGAGACCCAAGAGCGAGGTGTTCATGGCCGTGAGAGTTAACTCTATCATAGTAGGGTTTAAATTCAATTGATTCTGAAGTTCAGAACTAGTTTTTGGACGAGGCATTGGATGTACATAGGATGAGGACAAGGAGCGCACTGAGCGCGCAGGTACAGGGGAGGAGTGAAGAGTGTAATCTACTTGCAAGTCAGAGTGGATCGAGATGGGAGACTCACACTGACTTGCGTAAATGGAGATTTCAGAGGCCAGCGAGTTAATTTTGAAAAGGTTTAGGACAGGTTGAGTCTTATTAACCGGAGACTGTGTAGTCATGTTCTTTTTATGCTGCATCTGAGTTGGTGGCTCCTTATCAGCAACATGCAATATTGTTTGATCAGATAGAGCGTGGTGCGTAGGAAAGGAGCTTACTGAGCAGGCTTTACTAAGCACGAAAGTTTTAAACAAACGGACTAGAGTGGTTGTAAACAGTGGTAACACAGGTAAGTGTCAACCTCAGAGATATTGAGGTCAAAACTCCACATAGAGGCACATTCCCAAAAAAATGAGGTAGGAAGGACCTACAATTGAAAGAAGGTGCGCCTGAGACTGAAAGTGGTCCCAGGCCTGGTTCACACAAGGTGTACACAACAGTTTTCACAAAACATACACGAGAGGGGGATGGTACAGTTGTGTCACGGTGTCAGTCTAGAAATATGGATACATCTACTTTGTGACCGCAAACACATTTTGGTGGCCGTGGGCCAACTGTCTCATGCATGATATGACAGAATATAGTTTTCCGAGGTTGCCAATGAACGCCCATTTTGATGTAACAAGAATAGCCATTTTGTTTTCTAACCATTGCTCATTGCTTTCTGTTCCTATTGCTTCGCAGTATATTTTCGGCTTACACTGCTCGACTGTAAAACATTGTTGTCTGTATGTGAAAAGTACAAGGTCGCAGGGCCGAGAGGATAACAAGAGTTTGCTGAAACACAAACGTAGGCAGCGCCAGGAAGAATGCCCGGCTCCCTCCCGAATGTAGCCTTGAAGCAGAGCTGCAGGGCATTTAATCATTTCATAGCTGCCAGCCAGTCTCGTTATATGGTAGAATATGTTAGAATAACACTTCTAAAGGCTTGAATTATGCTTTTCTTACGGCCACCCTTTGCTGAACCCGCTAGAGCATGTCGGCTCCCAGGACGCGAATAGCAACTGATAGATAGCAAGGTCCGGAATGCAACTCTTCCCCCCATATGTAGCTTGCTTCCAAGAACAGAAGCGCTGTGTTCTATTCAAAAACTGAAAGATGCCTTCGGACTCACAAATTGCAAATTGTTACTAGAATAGATGTTTGAAGGTGTCATAGTAGTCGGAGATGTCCATCATCACACCAAGTTCAAAGAAACCCAATAAAGGGGGGTGTTAAACATGTCATAGGTGATTGTTTGATATGCATTTTGTATATATGTAACTGATGTACGTAATTCACTCTCTTGCGTCCCTCGAGGTCTAGAGATACACGTCGCGGGGCGTGAGACCGAGTTGGCCAACTGAGACTTTTGCTTTGCAATAAACCCTAGCTTTGGGAATACAACCTTTTGTCTGGCGTAACTATCGTATGTGGTGACTCGCCTTGTTTCCATAGACGTCAGGGTCCCCTAGGGGCCCCTTTCAAGATGGCACCCGAATAGGGACCCTCCCCCACTGTTCCATCGCATAACGTTGGAATTGAGTAAGGCAGAGAATGGCGAGGACGGGACGATCGAGCTGGGATCAAGAGGTGTTCGGGGCGCCCTGTAAAAGTGATGAGAGATTCCTTTGCAGATCTGTACACATCTGATCCCTGATCGACGTGCCTGGCTAGAGAACAAGGAGACGAGGGTCCCAAAACGAATTGAAAGTCAAGAAACGCAGACATGACGTCCTTTGGTGCTTCAGTATACAGACGACTTGATTTATCAGGTGAGTCATTCCCCGATTCAAAGTATCCTGATATTGGTTGATAGTTGACTTTGCAAAATCAAACGCCCTAGGTAAGGTTGATTAACCAGGGGGGAGGTTGAAACATGCCTGGGGTATTGTCCACCTTAGCGGGGTTTTTCCGCTGTGGTAGATAATCTTTGGAAGATGGCCAAATTATACCACCTGGGGGAACGCCGGCGTATGAAATGTATGTGAAGTATGGAGTGGGTGCGATAATATTCTGTGAGACTTGGCATAGGCAAACCAGAAAGCAGCAAGACCGTCAGTGGCTGATTAATGGTAGGTTTGAGATAGCGAGGATAGACAACCTGGAAAGGGTGTTGATAAGAAAGAAAGCGCGTCCTACAGCATTTGAGACTATTAAAGACTGGAGAAAGGAAGCAATGCTCAGATTTAAAAGCAGAGCAAAGCATGCACGCAGGCATAAATCAAAAGGTGAAGTAGCGGAAGAGAAAGAAGAGGAGGAGTGGACTGAGAGTCTAAGAAGGGCAGGTAGGCGTGACCAGTTGAATATAGAAAAGATATAACCACAACGAGAATTACACATGGCAGATGAATTGATAGAAAATATATTGACCCATACAAAACAAGGCCCAAGATCAGAAGTAAGACCAGACACGTCAGTAGCTATTGCCCAGACCCCGCCCGTAGTTCAAGCTCCCCCTCTGGTAGCTCAAGCCCTCCCGCAGCCACAAACCACACGCGTAATACTTCCTATTAGCCAATCAGGCCCACAACAGACACTCCCTGTTCCCATTGTCCCATCCGCACCTCCCGCCTCAGGCACAGACTCGGTACCGTCCGTTCCTCCTGGGGTTGAAGTTGAAACCACGGGGGCAAGAGGCGGGACTGACCAACGGGGGTGCACGAGGGTAACCCGCAGCGCAATCAGTAAAGAAAGGAAGGTGGAATTGCAGCAACAGGCAGAGATGTATATAGATGCGAATGATGGGACGGCAGCAGTGGCTTTGATATATGACTTCCATAGAAGCAACGAATGACAGGTAGTGTTGGAATGCATGGGTGAATATTTGGTGGAGAAATGGAAACAGCTAATTGGGAAATTACCACCGCAGCGATTGTTAGATTTGAATGCATTTGCACGCTGTAGGGAGAGGGATGAAGAAGTGAGAGAACATGTATACAGACTTTTTGAGCTTAAAGATGAATTAGATAATGATTTTGCCGAAATGTTTGCTACACCTGGGTACAGGAGTAGGGATATCGGGAGAAATAGGAAGGAAACTGTAGAGCCATACATACAACGACGACATTCAACATCGTCAGTACAAAGGGGCGATAAGTTAAAAGTATGTATTCGAGAAGTGTTTAGATGGATGTCGGATCCTAGTATTCCCACAATGGAGATACACAAGATATTTGATGAATATTCCATGCCCATGAAAAGAAAAGCCCTACAGTCGATGGCTGAACATTTATTAGACAAAGATATAAAAAACGATAAGGCCAGCCCACCCGAAATAATGGCAGTATATAGAAGAGCACTAGAGCGACGGACAGGAGAAACAGCCCTATCATTGGATCTGGGAATATTGTAACATCTAAGAGAAGGGGGGGGACGGTAAGTGGGGCATTTCCAATGAGAGAGATCCCACCTACCTTTGTGCCCAAAGTGGAGGTTCCCGCAGTGGGCAGTGCAGCGGCGCAGTTGACACCAGCCCATTACACCGCCCAATATGTGCATGTACCCTTTTCCAGACAGGAGGTGAACAACATAAAGCAGACGATTCCTGATATAAGAAAGAATCCTGCAGGGTTTTACAAGGAAGCAGAGTCCTGCCTACAATCATCCGTGCTTACCATGGGTGATATAGACCTAATATTCCCAGTGATCCTGCCAGCAGGCATATGGAAACAAATAAGGAAGGTAGATGACCCAATAGCCTTTGGCGCCACATGGGCGGACTTGATAATAGAAGACAGGAATAAAGCGGTTGGAGGGACACCAGGAGCGAACCTGGCGGCGTTACCAGCACGTATAGTGCAGAAGTTAAAAGCAATTGTCCCAGAGAAAATAATTCAATGGGACAAATTGACTGCGTGTATACAAGGCAAGGATGAGTTGGCTACAGATTATTTTAATAGATTTGAAGAAGTATTCACAGATTTCAGTGGGCAGGATGTTGGTTCGGAAGCAGGAAAGAGGTTATTTGTTGACAAATATGTGAGGGGGTTAAAACTTCCAATTCAGGATCTAATAATGACATGAGAGAGTGCATGGCAAGCAAAAACGTTGGGCGAAGTATTGCATATGGCCCAATATTATGAGCGCAGAGTGACTGCAGGAAAAGAAAAAGAAGAGAGGGATAGGGTAAATCTAAAGACACGAGTATTAATGCAGCAAGTAGTAGGACATAATAGAGGGCGAGGGAACGCACAAGGAAGGAGTAATTCGAATATGCATGGGGGAATAGTGGGACCGAATCAGTGTGCATAATGTAAGGAGGAAGGACATTGGCGAGCGCAATGTCCGCATCTACAGAATAGAAATGGGTCTGGTCAGAGGAGACAGCATAGAGGACACCCAGGAGCGAATGGACCAAATAGGAATAGTATGCAGCAGCATCACAATAACGGAGGTAATCAAAACCAAGGCCAAAACCAAAATGCCCCAAACCAGAGTCAGGGACAGCAAAATCAACAATATGGAAATAAGAGTGGGGGAAATAGAGGGAAGAGTGGGAATGTTTTCGATACACAGCCAAACACGTATTACAGTAATAGTAATGATTACACATCGGATGATGTGTTATTTCCCCAATAGGACAGCCCGGGACAGGGGTCGGAACCAGTGTCTATTCCCGTGAATCAGAGAGGACACTACGTAGAAATGAGAGTCGGGAATGAGGAGCACCGCTTTCTTGTAGATACAGGAGCACAGAAGTGTTCAATAGACCATCACTTGGTTCCGGATATACCACTGTCAGGGCAAAACAATATTTCCGTGGGGTTCGCAGGTACACCAGTCATAAACCCAGTGTCCAAACCAGTCCCAGTTACCATAGGACCATTTACTGAACATTGTCCTTTCCTTTTAACAGAAAATTGTGGGGAGAATTTGTTGGGATTAAACTTGTTGAAAAAACTAGGTTCTGTTATACATTGCACGGCAGAGTATTTCTAACGATATGGCCACACGATGCCCCTGTGTCAGAATTCATCTCCGAAGCGTTACCAGGGGAACTAAGTAAAGTACCAACCTGTATATGGGCAATGCATGACAATAATGTAGGATGTTTAAAGATAGAGCCAGTAAAGATCATTTTGAAAGAAGGTGTTACCCTACCGCGAATACCCCAATACAAAATTTCGGTTGAAGGTGAGAAAGGATTGAAGAGTATTTTTACAGATTTGGTGTAATTAGGGATAATCGAGGAAATTACAGGCAGTACATGCAACAGCCCGATTCTTCCGGTTTGTAAAAAAGGAGGTAATGAGGTACCATACCGTTTCATAATTGATATACGCGCATTGAATAAGGTAGTAGATCCACAATTTCCTCTAGTGCCAGACGTCACTACAATATTGACAATGATACCTGTTTCAGCACAATATTTTAGTGTAGTAGATTTGAAAAACGCATTCTTCAGTATTCCAGTGGACAAGGACAGCAGATATTTTTTCACGTTCACATTAGGAGGACGATCATTTACATTTACGCGGATTCCGCAAGGTTACACGGAAAGTCCAAGTATTTACAGTAGAGCATTAAAAGAGCAGCTAGACATGTTGGAATTACCCGTGGGTTGTGTATGTTTGCAATACATAGACGGTCTACTGCTAGCTGCAGATACAGAGGATATTTGTAAAGAAAGCACTGTATTACTACTGTCACACCTAGCGGCACATGGCCATAAAGCTAGTTTGAAGAAATTTCAGTATAATCGAAAGGAGGTGGCCTATTTGGGCTACCTACTTTCGAAAGGAGGGAGAAGACTAACGCCAGAACGCATAGAAAGTATTTCTTGTATGCCTATTCCAAAGACACAAAAAGGAGTCAGAGCCATAATAGGCATGGCTTCATATTGCCAACAATGGATTGGTAATTTTGCGTTAATTGTGAAACCGTTGGTGAATTTAACTAGAAAGGATGCGGTTATGCCTTTGCAGTGGGATGAGGAATGTCAGAAAGCATTTGATGGATTGAAAACTGCATTATGCTCGGCTCCAGTTTTAGGTACGCCGAACTATGAGAACATTTTTAGACTATTTGTGTGTGAAAGTGAAGGATGTGCAGTGGCGGTTTTGACACAGGAACAAGGTGGAAGAAATAGGCTGTGCGGCTATTTTTCTTCTGCGCTGGACCCTGTAACGCGCGCACTACCACAATGTTTGCGATCTGTCGCGGCGGCTGCTGCGTCAGTGAAACAAACGGAAGCGATGGTATGGGGGCACACTTTAATTTTGATGGTGCCACATGCCATAGACGTTCTATTAAATAGGATACAGACGCAACAACTCACCTCTGCTAGATTGACAAGATATGAGATTATCTTGTTCGCGCCCCATATCCAAATTATGAGGTGTAGCGCTTTGAAACCTGCAGAATTAATGCCACCAACCATAAAAGAAATTGGGAAGAATGAATCACCCCCCCACGATTGCTTAATGGTCACTGAGGAAGAAACCAAGGGAAGAGTTGATTTAAGTGATATCCCACAGAAAGAGCCAGATGGAGAGTTATTTTGTGACGGCTCATGTTTTAAATTACCAGATGGCACTACAACTGCCGCATACGCTATCACTACCCTAGAGAGCGTTGTAGAAAGCAAAATAATTTGCTATAATTCAGCACAAGCTGCGGAAATAATAGCATTAACCAGAGCCTGCGAGATTTCTGAAAATTTGATTGTGAATATATATACTGATAGTCAGTATGCTTTTGGAGTGGTTCATAATTTTGGTCGACTCTGGGCTGAGAGAGGGTTTCTGACACCACATGGCGCCAGAATTCAACATGGCCCTTTGATTGTACGATTGCTGTCTGCACTCACGTTTCCAAAGCGCCTAGCAATAGGGAAATGCGAGGCACGTAAAAAAGTAACATGCAAAGTAGGAGAGGGAAACGCGTTTGCAGACAGAATTGCGAAACAAACTGCCACTGATTTGAATACCAAAATGATGACGGTTCAGACAGAGGAAGTACCCTGTATGATAGAAGATGGAGTTGCCACTGTCAAAGAAATGCAGGCCGAGACTACGGCTGATGAAATACAGCGGTGGGCAGAGGGATCTGCTGAGTTGGATCTGGAGGGTTGTTGGCTGGACAAGGGAACTAGAAACTGGATGTTGCCAAATTCGTACGTGACTGCAATGGTAACAATGGCCCACAGCCCTACGCACATCTGTGCAAAGAAAATAATACAGCACCTTTCTACAGTTTGGCAGAATGTAAACATAAAAAAGAATGAAGAGAGGTTGGTGCAGAACTGTATCACGTGTTTGCAACACAATGTAGGGAAGGGAACAATAACTCCAACAGGCAGTTTTGGCCCGCCCTCCATGCCATTTGAGGTAATTCATTTTGATTTCATAGAAATGGAGAGGTGCCAAAACTTAAAATACGTCTTGGTGGTGATCTGTGCATTCAGTAAGTGGGTGGAGGCATATCCTTTGAAGGACTGCATAGCAATGAGCACGGCAAAAGTAATGTTGAAGGAGTACTTTTCCAGATTTGGCTTGCCCCGAGTCCTATGGTCTGAAAATGGACCACATTTTGTGGGTGCAGTGGTATTACAGATATGTGCTGGTCTTCAGATTGATAAGAAATTCCATAGTTCAAGGCATCTGAGTTCTGCCGGTCTTGTGGAGAGGCACAACGGGATTCTTAAATCAAAGATTAGCAAGATTTGTGCGGGAAGCAAGTTGAGTTGGGTGGATGCATTACCAATAGCACTATTATGCATGCGTACATCTGTACAGGCTAAAACTGGGCTCTCCCCATACGAGATCGTGATGGGGAGGCCGGCAAATGTTTGGTGCGCACCTCAGCCAAAACGACTTAGTGAGATAGAACATCCTGTGCTTAGTACTTATTGTGGCCTTTTAATGCAGAAATTGCATTTGATTCATCAGCAGGTGCAGGAGGCATTAACAGTGAGATACACCGGTCCGGGGCACGCGCTGGAGCCAGGAGACTGGGTGCTGCTAAAGAACTTTGAAAGAAAGTCATCATTAGCACCCAGGTGGCGCGGGCCCTATCAAGTACTTTTGGAGACGCAGACGGCAATACGGGTGGATGGAAGGAAGTTGTGGATCCATGCCACCCATGCCAAGAAGATTCCAACTGCACTGAAAGACTTGCCTGACACTGCTGACCGGAAAGAGACAGCGGTCCCAGAAACGAAAGAAACTGTTGCCAGAAAGCAGCCACCTAATCTGCCAAAATGAGAAGTGAAACTCGAAACAAAGCCTGAGACGATTGCCAAAGAGGGGGAAGGGCAAAGAGTGCCCCAACGTTGCCCAGCAGAATCGACATCACTGCTGACCGACACGAAATCTGCCTTGCAAATACCAGCAGAAACAAATCGTGTACCCCTTTGGCGCCCACCAGAACTTGCATACACGCCAAAAAACGGATCTGCATCATTGGCGCGGCACACACCAGCACCTGCAGTAGCGCCACAGGCTGACTTTGAGCCTGAATCTGGAAGTGCACCGGCACTGTTCACGGATCATACGATACCAGGAGCAGGGCGATACAACCTGCGGCCTCGGAAGACAAAGTGATCCGCAGTTCTTTTTGGTGTTTATGTTGACCTCTGGTTCAGCTCATGGACGGAGAAGGACCCAGAGGTATAGAGGAGAGAAGCGTGAGAATTGTGCAAGTCAGACAATTCAAGACTCGCAGCTCCTCGGTGCCATCATAAAAGTACATGTGTCCGGAACCAGAGCGGACAAGCTGGGCGCACATGGTACTATGGCAAGTGAGATAACTGATTAACAGTACATGTGTCCGGAACCAAAGCGGACAAGCTGGGCGCACATGATACTAAGGCGATAAGATAACTGATCAAAGGTCCTCTGAGCAGTATAAGAAAGGACAAGTGATCTAGCCTGAAAACAAATAATCAAATCCATGCTAAAAAGGACAGGCAGAACTGAACTGTGACAATTCCATTGAACTTATTAACATCAGAGCAAGCACAACGAAGAGAGATATCCACAACGAACTGTGATAAGAAAGAAGAAGGACGATGAGAAACATGCCGGGACCGGTTCCAGCCTCTTCCTGCACCACCACCGCTGAGAATGAGTCAATTATAAAGACTATAAGCTTAAGAAAAATGCATGGTAAAACAAATTGTATGCTGGTACTGACGATAATAATGTGCTTTATGAGCGTGGTAGCACCAATATCGACCGCCCTAATATTATGGTGGGTAGAAACAATACACCCATTAGAAATGTTTTTACCAATTATTAATATAACGACTACTGAAAGCCCGGTTCAGGTGATCACTTATACCCTACCCCCAATGGAAGAAAAACACAGGGAAGGTTTTGGAAATAACACTTTACTGTTGATCATGAACATGACACATGCAATCCTGAAGAAAACAAATTGCTGGGTATGTGCCCATTTACCACAGCATGCTGGGAAAGGAATAGGGTGGTATGTGCAGCCATTACCATTAAGTTCTGCATGTAGTGCATCTTTAGGTGCAATGTTCTATGGGAAATGGAATGAGAGTAATACGGGTCAATTAGACAGAACCAACATGAATGAGTTTGAGGAGATAATAATGAAGCCTGTGGGTTGTTCCATTTTCCATAAAGCACAAGTAATAGCCAGAGAGCCCACGAGGAAAAGTACACGAAAGATAACACGACAAAATAGACGAGAGAGATTGTCCCCACCAGAAAAACATCTGTAATGACGTTTCGTGTAAGAACAGAAGGGGACAAAGATGCAATTCCCCCATATTACACGGTGAATTATAGCCCAAGAACTGTCCCTTTTTGTCTAAAAAAGAAAGGCTCTTTTTCAGTAGGAACATATGCTGGTTGTATGAATACAGTGGTATTAAAATGGGAAATAGAACCAGTATACGTAGGTGATCCAGTTTATTTTACATGTGGAGAGAAAGCATATCCTTGGTTGCCCAGAAACTGGGGAGGTACATGTTACCTAGGGCTACGGTTCCCAGGAGTATTCCTCTTAGAAACAGCAGCCATGGCCAGATTATCCAGAACTAGAGTCAAAAGGACTGACGAGGGTGTTTTAATAGCAACTGATGTAGCAAAATCATTCATTCCATTCTTAGGGCAGATAGTGAACTCCTATAATATAAGGCAACTGTCCAGAATCCTAAAGAATACAATAAACACAACAGCAGATATATTATTTAATATGATGTTGGAAGAAAGAGGAATCAGGTTAATGGCGCTGCAAAATAGAATGGCTCTCGATGTGATCCTGGTTGATCATGGGGGAATTTGCAAAATAGTGGCATCAGCATGTTGCGTTTATGTCGATGACTATTCCCCCACGATCTTTGAAGCAATAAAGAAAATGCACGTCCTAAGCTCTGAACTCCCTACTGGAGAGGGGAGCTGGGGAATAGGATCTTGTTTTTGGGGAATACTATGTTCTTAGGGATGGAAGTTGATCTCAATATTAGTAGTGGTGTTTGGACTATTCCTAACGTGCTGTTGTTGTATACATTGTTTACCCATAGTTTGCGCTGAGCTAACTGAGGGATGTACGGAAGGATGTATGCATATGATGACAAAGAAAAAACAACCTCATGATCGAACTGATCCAGACCCAAATAAGATGAGAGCAGTAAAAGAGTTGATGGCAATAGATATTGATGAAGACAATGATGTCCACGATAGCATGCAAAACTCAGACATAAGTACTTCAGATTCATCATCACTAGAGGAGGTTTCAATAAATAGATGAGACGTTTGGCATACGGCCAAAGGAGGGTTTGTCAGTCTAGAAATATGGATACCTCTACTTTGTGACCGCAAACGCATTTTGGTGGCCGTGGGCCAACCGTCTCATGCACGATATGAAAGAATATAGGTTTCGGAGTTTGCCAATGAACGGCCATTTTGATGTAACAAGAATCGCCATTTTGTTTTCTAATCATTGGTCATTGCTTTCTGTTCCTATTGCTTCGCAGTATATTTTCCGCTTACACTGCTCGACTGTAAAACATTGTTGTCTGTATGTGAAAAGGACAAGGCCGAGAGGATAACAAGAGTTCGCTGAAACACAAACGTAGGCAGCACCAGGAAGAATGCCCGGCTCCCTCCCGAATGTAGCCTTGAAGCAGAGCTGCAGGGCATTTAATAATTTCACAGCTGCCAGCCAGTCTCGTTATATGTTAGAATATGTTAGAATAATACCGCTAAAGGCTTGAATTATGCTTTTCTTATGTCCCCCCTTTGCTGAACCCGCTATAGCTTGTCGGCTCCCAGGACGCGAATAGCACCTGATAGATAGCAAGGTCCGGAATGCAACTCTTCCCCCCCGTATGTAGCTCGCTTCCAAGAACAGAAGCGCTGTGTTCTATTCAACAACTGAAAGATGCCTTCGCACTCACAAATTGCAAATTGTTACTAGAATAGATGTTTGAAGGTGTCATAGTAGTCGGAGATGTCCATCATCACACCAAGTTCAAAGAAACCCAATAAAGGGGGGTGTTAAACATGTCATAGGTGATTGTTTGATATGCATTTTGTATATATGTAACTGATGTACGTAATTCACTCTCTTGCGTTCCTCGAGGTCTAGAGATACACGTCGCGGGGCGTGAGACCGAGTTGGCCAACTGAGACTTTTGCTTTCCAATAAACCCTAGCTTTGGGAATACAACCTTGTGTCTGGCGTATCTATCGTGTGTGGTGACTCGCCTTGTTTCCATAGACGTCAGGGTCCCCTAGGTGCCTCTTTCAACGGGGGATCGACACAGGTGTGTTTCGGCCAAATATAGCTTGATTGGAGCCTGTCTATATGCTGGCCTTCATCAGGATGGACACCAATTGAGGTGTGGTCTGTAGAATCTGTGGGTTAGAAGAAGCTGTGAGGATCTAAGGAGGTAATTGACTAATTCACGAGAATACTTAATAGTGGCTGAGTGGTGCCGTGATGATACATCATGTGGTGTATAAATATACAGCTTACCTGCTGTTGCAATAGCAGCGGGATGCTGTGGACAATCCTCAAAGAGTTACTGGATTGCTGGTGCGAAATGCACTTAGAGTGGGCCGTAGTTTCCTGAAGGCCGACATCTCTCAGAGTCCCGCAAGCTGGAAAGGGCCAGAGTGGGTCCCATATCTGAGAGGAAACAAGGGTGGATCATGAGACATGATCCAATTGGGTGATGGTGGTCTATTTGTGGTGGATTCTGTGGTGGTGAAAGAATCCCATCCGGGGTCTATTACCCCCATTTGCCGTTGTAGATATCAATGGATGCCCGTTGAGTGAGTGGGTGTTTGTAGTATGGCTGCGTGGAACACGGCAAGTTGCTTGGGTGTGGGCCGTGGAGGTTTCCATGATGGTAAGTCGAGTTAAGTGCCCCCTCAGGGTGGTGTGACTCCAGGTCTGGTCAGGCGCTGTGGTACAAAACCTTAAGCGGAAAGACTGAAGACTGAAATTGAAAGTACTGTAAAGTAACTGTGAAGTCACCAAAAATGTTCTGTGTCATTTTGAAATAAATACAAACATTCAGAACCACGCTATCGCTTGTAGGATCTTTCATCCTGATTATTTTTTGTATGTATACACGTACCCACCTGGGTAAATCAGGACTCCGCCAGGTGCCCTATTTTTCTACTTGTGAGGTAAAGACAATTTTTCAACAAGTATGGACGTAACATCATGATTGCCGAATTTCGGCTTCGAACTGTGAATTGCTACATTTGGAAGTACCGGGTTACAAGCTGTCTTCCCCGAGTGTGTCGGGGTGAGATTGATTGACTTGTGGGCAATGTGGGTTGGCATCCCACCAGACATAATGTTAAAATGACAGGTTGATGAGGGCATACAGGTTTTAAGTGTGTAGCATGGAAATTACATAAATCTTGAGCACTCCCCTCAGAAGTATACAAATAAATTGTGAAAGACTTCACAGTAAGAAAACTCAATTAACAAGGTACTTCAAATAAGAAGATGGAAACTATATAGTTCTTGCAGCTTCGCTGCTACGCACCTAAGCGGACAAGCAAGTACTTGATGCGCTACTTGCTTGTAGGAGCGCGGGCGTTCTACTGTTATAGGCACATCTTGTAACGTGCTAGCCACGTAGATCGTGTCAATCAAGGTATCTAAACAAGGCCAAGAAACAAAAAAAAGTTGATATATCACTCTGAATCCACTGGTAAGTTGTTAACAGTGTTCTGACAACGTTCCAAAAAGTTCACCTCTCACATGATGCTGAACACGTTCAATCCACGTTCAATCCAATTATTGGAAACAATAATCCACGGCAGAGACAGTGGACAGCGGACAAGCGAGTACTTGATGCGGTACTTGCTTGCGGGAGTGTGCGCCCAGGAGCACGGGCGTTCTACTGTTATAGGCACGTCTTGTAACGTGCTAGCCACATAGATCGTGTCAATCAAGGTATCCCTCATGTGATGCTGAACACGTTCAATCCACGTTCAATCCAATTGTTGGAAACAATAATCCACGGCAGAGACAGCGGACAGTGGACAAGCGAGTACTTGAAGCGGTACTTGCTTGCGGTACGAAATCTCTAAGGAAATTGATCCAAAGAAGTTAGCAAGGGATGCTGACTTGTGGGTTGCCACTAGGGCTACTCACAAGGATTCTGGGGCAACTCAGAAGAGGGATGAGGGAAAGCAGCAGCAGAAAGATAACAAAGAGAATTCCAATACCGCCACTCCAAAAGAGGGCCCCAAACATAACAAGGGTAAGGCACAAGGGAAACCAAATCAGGCTGGTGTACCTCCTGGTGCCAAACCAGAAGGAGGTCAGAACAAACCCCCATTCATAAAGACATTTGGAAAATGTTATGCTTGTGGGTCAACTGACCATGTAAAGGGGGTTTACAGATGTAATGGTAAGCCTTCAGGGGTTCACACTGTCTCCTTAGCCTTCTCCACAGAGGATGAAGTACCCATGGCAAGTGTAAACATTCACTTACTGGGTGAGGAACCCATGAAAGTCTCAGCCAGTGTTTCTTTAGTATCCCTGGATCTGTGGGAACAGCAGAACTTAGATGTCTACAATTCCATTCCAGACAATACTAAAGAGTATTACAAAGACAGTCTTCTTGTGAATGGTCAGGAGACCCCTGCAATCAGATACACTGGGGCAGCATTACTGTAGTTGATGAATATTTTTTCAAGGTAGAGGATGTTGCTAATGCACCCAAATACCTCACTAAGCTTGCTGGAGGCCCTGTCCAAATGCTTCCACAGTTACCAGCTCTCATCCAGTGCAATGACATGACTGTCAAGGTACCTGTAAGTGTGCAGATTGAAGTGCCTGGGAGAGTCCTGTTGGGGAATGACTTAAAAACTCTTGGAATTGTATCAAGCACACCCAGGCCTCCCAGCAAAAGGAAACGGGAGCAGACTAGAAAGGCCAGAGAGAGTACCTTAAGGGGCTCTCAAGGGGAGATTATACAGGAAACTATAACCCCCAGTCCACAGGGCTTACTGACTGCAATCTCTAAGAGAAAGGAGGAAAAGGGGAAACCTAAAAACTCCAAGAAGAAAACAGCCAGTACTCCTGTACTACCAGCAAGGACATCCCGGAGAGGACTGTCCAAAGTCACATCTGTGACCCTCCATCAGCTGAGGATGAGTGTGTGGAACAACCTAGTGTGGTTGAATCACCTGCTGAGGAATCAGAGCTGGATGAGGACCTTGCTCCTATTGCAGATCTGGATCCTGCAGAACATCCTGAGCTGCAATCCTTACTGGCAGAAGGTGTACCCTGTAGTGTAGACTTCATCAGAGGTCAAAGAGAGTGTCCTACGCTTGAAGGTCTTTGCCAAGCGGCAGCTTTCCAGCTGGACGGGAAAGAACCAGGGAAGCATAGGTTGCACTGGGAAGATGGCCTCTTCTACAGTGAACTGACTGAGTCTATCCCAGGGGACTACAGAAGACTTGTAGTGTCTTTAGAAAGCAGACTCTCATTCCTACAGTTAGCCCATGAGATACTTTTGGCTGGTCACTTAAGTTTCAAGAAGACCAAGAAAAGGCTCTCCCTATATTTCTACTGGCCTAAGTTAGGGTCTGATGTAGATAAGCTCTGTAGGAGCTGTCACACCTGCCAAACCTCTGGCAAGAGTGGAGCCAAGAATGTGGCACCTCTGGTGCCTCTGCCAGTGGTGGCAGTCCCTTTTGAGAAGGTAGGAATCGACATTGTTGGTCCCTGAGACTCTCCAACCTCTTCAGGAAACAGGTTTATCCTGGTTGTAGTAGACCATGCTAATAGGTATCCTGAAGCAATACCTATGAGGACTGTTACGTCTCAGGCTGTGGCTAAGACCCTTCTTGGTATTTTTACCAGGGTAGGTTTTCTTAAGGACATTATCTCCGGCAGGGGATCCAATATTATGTTCCACTACATGCAGGTCATATGGAAAAACTGTGGAGTAACTTAAAAGTTCTCAACTGCCTACCATCCGAAGACAAACGGGTTAGTAGAGAAGTTTAATCATACAATGAAGAGCATGATAGGTGCTTTAGAGGAACCCCTTAGAAGAAAGTGGTATCTTATACTGCCATGCCTTCTATTTGCTTATAGAGAGGTACCTTAGGAGGGAGTTGGATTTAGTCCCTTTGAGCTTCTCTATGACCATCCAGTTAGAGGCCCTTTGGCCCTGAATAAGCAGGGGTTGGAGAGTGCTCCTTCCCCAAGCCAGTGAGAGTCACTGACTATGTGATAGGTCTCCGGAGGAGAATGTCACACCACATGATGGCAGAAGCATCAGATAACTTGAAAGCAGGTCAGGGTCTGGTGAAGCATTGGCATGACCAGAAGGCCAACATGTTTGAGTTTACTCAAGACCAGCAAGTTCAAGTTATGGTACCTACAAGGCAGAGGGCCGTACAGGACAAATGGATAGGAATCTTCAAGGTTGTGGGCAAACTTGTAGAGGTCAACTATCTGGTGGACTTAGGCTATCCTAAGGAAGCTCCCAGTGTCTTTCACACCAACCGTCTAAAAGCTTATGTCTCAAGACGAGAGAAGTAGGAGCTTTGCTTCTAGCATTAGCTCAAGAGGAGGGTGAGAGTGAACCTCTACCTGACCTACTCAGAGGACAGCTTTTATATGAGAAAATAGAAGGAGTAAATCTCTCTTCTAATTTGACACCTGAGCAACAGGAGGAGTGAAGGTTTCTGTTAAATCAGTTTGCCTCCCTGTTTTCACTATCACCACAGCTTGACCCCTTGGGGCCAGCATGATATTCTCACTTGCAACTGTTTACCTGTTAAAAGCAGAGGTTACAGGATGTCAGATCATGTAAGAACCCACATAAAGTAGGAGCTCAACAAGATGCTTGATCTCGGGGTAATAGAGCCCTCTACCAGTCCATGGTCTAGTCCAGTTGTACTAGTGCCAAAGGCAGGATCCAAGGAGTTGAGATTCTGTGTGGACTATAGAGCTATTAATGCAGTCACAAAGACTGATGCCCACCCTTTACCCAGGACAGAAGAACTGGTGGAAAAAATTGGTTCAGCCAAGTACCTCAGTACATTTGATCTCACTTCAGGCTATTGGCAAATAGCACTGACAGACCATGCCAAGGAGAACACTGTATTCTCCACCCAAGCAGGCCTCTACCAGTGAAAGGTAATGCCTTTTGGACTAAAAAATGCACCTGAAAGAATTCCAAAGGATGGTTAACCAGGTTCTGAATGGGATGGAGGACTTCTGCATGGCATACTTGGATGACATTGCAGTGTTCAGCCCTACTTGGAAAGAACATTTTGACCACTTAGGATATGTTTTGCAGGCACTTGAGCAGGCCCATCTGACCATAGAGGCAGGTAAGTCTACCTTGGACATGAGGTAGGAGGAGGTGAAATTAGGCCATAACCTAGCAAAGTACAATCTGTACAAAACTGGGCCATGTCTACTATTCAAACCCAGGTGATAGTCTTCCTAGGTCTCACTGGTTACTATAGGAACTTCATAGAGAACTATGGGACCATAGCTTGAATGTGGTCTCCTCTCCCAAATTCCCTAAAAAGACCAGGTGGAATGAGGAGTGCACTCAAGCATTTGAAGGTCTAAAGAAAGCCCTTTGTCAAGCTCCAGTCCTAAGAGCTCCTGACTATAACCAAACCTTCATTGTACAGACAGATGCTACAAATACAGGTATAGGTGCAGTTCTGAGTCAGCTGGATGAGAAAGGTAGGGAGCACCCCATTTGCTTCATCAGAAGGAAGCTGAAAGAACCTGTGACACAGTGGGCAACCATTGAGTGTGAGTGCTTTGCTATTGTGTGGTCACTGAAGAAGTTTAGACCATACTTGTATGGATCTACTTTTGTGATTCAGACTGACCACCAACCCTTGAGATGGTTGATGCAAATGAAAGGGGAAAACCATAAACTACTAAGATGGTCAATCAGCCTGCAAGGTTTTGATTTTACCATTGAACACAGGTCAGGGTGTCACCACCAAAATGCTGATGGTCTCTCCAGGATGTTTGAGTGACTGGAGTAAGGAGATTCATCCAAGAGTGGATTACATGCTCCTGTCCCTTAGTCTGGGGGGACGAGTGTTAGGGAGAATTCTCAAGAATGTGCAAATTTCCCTTACCTTTTGAGACCCCCAGCAACTTTTCTGGATTCCTAGGATTTTAATGTTTACCTGGAAAGAGTGTGAGCCTTTTTTTCCCACTCTTTCATGTATTTTGATGTGTGTGTTTACTTTTGTGTTCTTTGGTTATGGAGTTTTAAAACAACTCCATAGGCATCATCTTTTTCTGTGTGTCACACAGCACCTACATTGCAGTGGCACATGGGTGTCTTTCAGACTCCCCAAGGTTTAAATACCTTCTCTGGGACTGACTACTTTCTCACAGAACATGTAAAGTTAAATTGACTTTGCAAGTATTTTTACATTTACAGACCCAGCACACACTATCTTCCTATAGAGTGCTGGAGGGATTGCCTGGCTTCCCCTGAGTCTAAACACTCATTTAACAGTCAAATGTTACCCTTTTCTACTTGAAATGGCTGGTGGCAGTGGTTTTAAACAAACTACCATGATTTTTCCCGACCGCGAAGACCGGTAGCTAAAAATCGGGTCAGCCATGTTTTCCAATATGGTGCCCAAGACCTATCTGTAATAACAGTCCTTCTTGTGTTTAACTCTGCATACCAAACCAGGGTTTGTCCCTTTGTGTGTTGGTCTTTGGCGGGCTTCTGTGCTGAAGCTCTCTTCTGGCGCTTGAGTGTCTGGGGTGGACAGTATGTGAGTGTACCTGAAACTCCCTGTGCTTAGTCTCCTAGGACACCTGAATACCCTCTGGTGTGATTGGCCGGCTGGCTGTCCGGCAAGGACAGCCACCCTGCTGTGTGAGTGACAGCCAGGATGGAATGAATGGGGGAAAACCTTCCAGCCATCACCTCTTTGTTTTTGCTATGTCACCCCGAGTGGGACGGGTATGCCCAGACGTGGGTCCCGTGCCTGCTGGGCCTAGAGACCCAAGCTACTCCTCACTGATGAGCCCCAACAAGGGCGAAACATGTTTGGGGATGCTTGTGGTCTCGTGCAGAAGGGATGTGGCCTAGCAGTTCGGGCTGGACTGCCCCTTTTGGGGTGGGGCCAAGCCTGATTTGCATATGGTCTTTCCCTTCTGTAATGGCTTGGCAGGCGAAGAACGGTGGTCTGGAGGGTTGCCCAGAGCATTGCCAGTGGTTAAGATTAAGTCTAAACCTTCCAGCCATCACCTCTTTGTTTTTGCTATGTCACCCCGAGTGGGACGGGTATGCCCAGACGTGGGTCCCGTGCCTGCTGGGCCTAGAGACCCAAGCTACTCCTCACTGATGAGCCCCAACAAGGGCGAAACATGTTTGGGGATGCTTGTGGTCTCGTGCAGAAGGGATGTGGCCTAGCAGTTCGGGCTGGACTGCCCCTTTTGGGGTGGGGCCAAGCCTGATTTGCATATGGTCTTTCCCTTCTGTAATGGCTTGGCAGGCGAAGAACGGTGGTCTGGAGGGTTGCCCAGAGCATTGCCAGTGGTTAAGATTAAGTCTAAACCTTCCAGCCATCACCTCTTTGTTTTTGCTATGTCACCCCGAGTGGGACGGGTATGCCCAGACGTGGGTCCCGTGCCTGCTGGGCCTAGAGACCCAAGCTACTCCTCACTGATGAGCCCCAACAAGGGCGAAACATGTTTGGGGATGCTTGTGGTCTCGTGCAGAAGGGATGTGGCCTAGCAGTTCGGGCTGGACTGCCCCTTTTGGGGTGGGGCCAAGCCTGATTTGCATATGGTCTTTCCCTTCTGTAATGGCTTGGCAGGCGAAGAACGGTGGTCTGGAGGGTTGCCCAGAGCATTGCCAGTGGTTAAGATTAAGTCTAAACCTTCCAGCCATCACCTCTTTGTTTTTGCTATGTCACCCCGAGTGGGACGGGTATGCCCAGACGTGGGTCCCGTGCCTGCTGGGCCTAGAGACCCAAGCTACTCCTCACTGATGAGCCCCAACAAGGGCGAAACATGTTTGGGGATGCTTGTGGTCTCGTGCAGAAGGGATGTGGCCTAGCAGTTCGGGCTGGACTGCCCCTTTTGGGGTGGGGCCAAGCCTGATTTGCATATGGTCTTTCCCTTCTGTAATGGCTTGGCAGGCGAAGAACGGTGGTCTGGAGGGTTGCCCAGAGCATTGCCAGTGGTTAAGATTAAGTCTAAACCTTCCAGCCATCACCTCTTTGTTTTTGCTATGTCACCCCGAGTGGGACGGGTATGCCCAGACGTGGGTCCCGTGCCTGCTGGGCCTAGAGACCCAAGCTACTCCTCACTGATGAGCCCCAACAAGGGCGAAACATGTTTGGGGATGCTTGTGGTCTCGTGCAGAAGGGATGTGGCCTAGCAGTTCGGGCTGGACTGCCCCTTTTGGGGTGGGGCCAAGCCTGATTTGCATATGGTCTTTCCCTTCTGTAATGGCTTGGCAGGCGAAGAACGGTGGTCTGGAGGGTTGCCCAGAGCATTGCCAGTGGTTAAGATTAAGTCTAAACCTTCCAGCCATCACCTCTTTGTTTTTGGAAAACTGTTTAAAAGCAGACCTCTGGGACTTGGAAAGCAGAGTCGACCAGTGGAACGAGAGAACCGAAGATGAGCTGAAGGAAGACAACTGCTGCAACTCCTGGTCCACTGGTGAACCCCTGCTGCATGCCCGATTTGCCTGAAACTCCATCGACAGAGAAGCCCTTCAAGGTTAAGCTCTTCCCTTGAGTTTGCGGGAACAACCAACTCGTAAGCCGCCTGGACACCGTCCCCATACTGGTCGAATTTTCTTCAGAGTGCTCTTGCAGACCGGATAGCCAGTGCGAAGGATACCAGTTTGTGGTCTTTAAGGCACTCACACCTTAAACCGACATTTAGCCAAGCTTGTGGCCTCTTCCGTGGGCAGTGCAGGAACCTCCCGACATCCTTCTTCTTGTCCCCATGACTGACGCTCAGGAACAGCGAAATCTGCAGGAACTGCCAGGAACAACTGCCTCAACTACAGCTCTTCCTCATTTAAAGGTACTGTGCAAAGCGGTCAGGAAATCCTTTCTGCCGCGGTGAAAGTTTGTGAAACTTTCCCAACTTCGAAGGCTTGTCCTTCCCTAAAACAACATCTAACTTTTCATCTGACGAACTACTTCTAAAAACTGTGGCAAAGACTTAACCGTTTACTACCAGAACTGTGCTATCCTATCCAAGACTCTAAACCATTGACTTTGGCCCAGCCCTATTGAATTGAATTGCTGGTTGTAGTGAACTGAAACTATTTGCCCTACCTCTGAACGTATTTGTGCTTTTGATTATTATAACCTTGTCTTTTTACCCCTTTTTGAAAGTAACTGAAGTGCCATTTTGCTTCCACTTCAGGGGAGCTGAACTTGTTCAGAAACTGATTGGTTGTGTATTGTAGTGTATTTGTTTGTGATATTGAGCTGTTCTTGCTAGTGGAGTGTTTTCCAAATGACTGTGTAAATAAATGTATATTCTTTTACCAAGAAACCTTGAGTAAGTGTTTGTTTGAATCACTGTGATTGATGGTCCTTTGTGTAACCTGTTGTACTACTCACTTTACTCTTGAGATAAGTCTAGCTGCCCAGCCATTGCTACCACATTACTGTGTGGTACAGGCTTGTACCAAAGGTGAAATTGTACTGACACGTGTAGTCTTAATTGTGTGTAGTGTTCCCAAAGGGTACTACATATGATCCTGCCTAACAGGACAAACCCCACAGGCAGCCCTCTCCAGATGGGACCCCCCCACAGGCAGACCCCGGACCCCCCCACAGGCAGACCCCACCAGAAGGGACACCCCTCACAGGCAGCCCCCTCCCGATTGGACACCACCCCTCAGCCCCCCTCACCTGTGACACCTACACAGGAAGCCCCCTCCAGGTGGGACACCCCCCACAGGCAGCCACCTCCAGACGGGACACCTCACACAGGCAGACCCCTCCAGATGGGACACCCCCCCACAGGCTGCCCCCTCCAGCCAGGACACCCCCACTGGCAGTACCCTTACAGTCTGACACATCACAACTGCAATGAATGTCTGTTGCTTACCTGAACTTCCGTGGTGTGAAAGCACCATGAATTGCAACATGTATCCTGCAAATCCAAATAACTGCAATCACCAGAGATCCATCCATGAGTGGAGCATCTGCTCACACACCCTTCCAGTCCTTAATCATCCCCCACTGTACGCATGTGACAAGCAAGTGCAAAAACATGTGCATGCTGCCCATGCCACATTGCCATGGTATCAAAGCACAGTGACAGAATGTGTGCCCATTACAGAAGCAAACATACAAAAACGTGTTGCAAGAGCCACAGACAATGGCCAGGCATGTCCCAGCCTGAACATGTGTGAGCTGGGTGGCAAAATACCTGTCAGGGAACTATAATATGAGCAGTCTATGCATGGGGTTTGTAGGGCAGTCAGAGAGATCATGACTCACAGAGACTGGTGAATTGTTCAGCCACTCTGGAATATCAGATAAGGGCCACTACTGCATTTCAGTGGTAGAGGTTGACCAACACATGAGAGAAGACATTGTGTAATTGCACATGCTGGTAAAGGTATATGCACAACAAGTTTTTTACACAGAAATAGCAAAGTAAGGTGCTTTGATGGTGACCATGGCACACTCCCACAGCAAGCCCACCTCCCTCCACCCCAACCACAGTGATGCCAAACACAGAGTGATGCAGCACAGGTCAATACAAATCCAAATAGTGCACACCCATTTGTCTGATTGACATACCACCACATGTCAGGCACATGTGCATCCTGACATCCACAATCATGCCAGCAACAACGATACACGAGCATGCACGCAACAAGACACATGACTTGCAATGGAGAGATGCACTGGCTCAAAATAGAACTAGCAAACAGGCCGACACACAAATTAACTGCATGAAGTGTTGAATTTTACAAACACAATGATATATATTGAATAAATATGTACAGGGAAAATGTTCAAATGAAGCTTAATGTTGTCCTGGGAAAATTTGTAAAAGAAAATAAAATCCTTATGCCTACAGAACTATATACAGTAAAAAAGAGGAAGGAATGTCAGAAATGTCTGGGGAAAATAATACATAAAGAAAGGAAACCTACACCTAAATAACTATTTACACAGGCAGTGGGCTAGTCCATCTCCTCATCCACAGTCTCGCACAGACTCTCCACCAGGGCTGAGTGCAGCACCACGTCATCTTCCCCCTGGTGGGCCTCCGTTGTTGCCTGGAGGGCTTGCAAGGCCTCCAGTATATGTGTCTCTATCACCTTGGCTTCCTGCAAGTGTCCCCTAGGATGGCAGCCCGCCTCCTTGCTTGACAAAGCGCAATCCCAGCCCTGGCCAACACAATCCTTGCTATCCAGGCCCGCTGTCTTCTCAGCTCTCATTCACTGCCCATATTGCCAGAACACGGAAGATATCTTTTACCTGAGATCCATGTGTTCCTCCTGCCCCACATTGTGCACATGCCCCCATTTCAATGTTGTGCCCTGAGATATGTAGCCTCCTCAATAATGCCTGCTGCTGCCACAGTGCCCAGTGCCTGCTTTGTCTGCACAACCTCCGGGCTGATGATGATACCCGGGGGCGTACAGCCCATGCCCCGCTTCTGGGTGCCTGCTGACCCTCCATTGCCACTGACCCTGTTGGTGCCTAGGTAGGCACAGAGACCACCTCAGCTGATTGAACTTCGACTCCCAACTCGGGCAGGGATGTTGGCTCCACCAAACTGGGCAATGTGGGTGGGACTGGTGCAAAGGGGGCCTTGGTGGTATCTAGGCAGACTTCTAGACTTCTATTCTCCTGCTTCCTCTGCAACTACTCACTGCGTGTGAAGCACTTTGGTATTGAAAGGGCTGTTGATGAAACCATTTCCTCTGCGTGCTGCATTCTGTCTAATAGCCTCGCTCTCCCGCTGCGTCTTGAGTAGGACCTCCTTAAGTTCCCAATAATCATCAAGTCCTTTCTCTTCTCCACTTCCTTCTCCCCCTCTCTTCCGTGCTATTGATACAGTAGCGTGCCTGATGTCCATTGCCCTTATGTGTCCTTGGTGCTCTGACCCACCCACAGGTATCATCTAATCAACTGTGTATATACTGAAATTGCTCACACTGAGCCTCACCACGTGAGGTTGCACTTACATGTAACTATTATTTTCTGGAATAAAGAAAAAATCAGGATGGGGGATCAAAACATCAAGATTTGTGGATTAATTTTTTTAATCTCAAAATAGTAACATGGTATTAGGTATTTCTTGATTGCAAGGAAACAGACAACGGATAGATTTTACAATTTAACAGTTGGGCGTACAGATTCCTCGCAATCAATCCAAAACTGTTGATCTAATACGCCACTTACGGGTGCTGCCACACCCTGGCCAATCCAATTGGACCCAGAACTTGCAGAGTGACGAACACTCTGACCCACAGAGCAGTGTATTTCCTACATCGCCCCACCAGTCTCCATCATACAACGCTGAGGGAAATTGTGTAGTAGCTTTACCGCTGCATCATTTCTTTGACGATACCACACGGACAGAGTTACCCTTCACCCCATCCAGAAGAAGGCCGGGCCATCAACTGGCTCCCATCTACTGCTACAGATGGCCGAAACACTACAGTGTCAATCTGCGACACAACGCCTTGTCCTACTTTTCTGTTTACACTTGTTGTGTCTTTTGTTTTAAGACACCCATGGACCATCAGTGGTCCTGGCGAGCACTCACTCTTGTTTATATTGTAATGTCGAATTGTCCTTTAGAGAATGTGCACAAATATGAGGCAAATACCCTCAATATGTAAGAGGTTGGTACACAGTAGTACCCCCAACTGTTAAATTGTAAAATTTGTCTGTTGTCTGTTTCCTTGCAATCAAGCAATACCTAACACCATGCTACTATTTTGAGATTAAATACATTAATCCACAAATCTTGCTGTTTTGATCTCCCATCCTAATTTTTTCTTTATTACTAATCACCCACCTGGACATATCAGGACATGCGCCCTATATTATACATTTCTATTATTTTCTGGCAACTTCACTCTGAGATGTTCTCCATGAACTAATCAGAACCTTTTTCCTTATCACACTGACCTGTACACTTGCACGTTGTGAACACTCACAAGGTATTGTGGGTTTGTCTTCCCTCTCAGTTATTGTCATGGTTTCTTTGTAGTATTGATTGTATTATTGATCTCTGTTAGTAATTCATTGGCTACCTTTCCCTGTCCCCGCTTTGTTGCACTGTGTGCACTTGGAAACATTTGGGGTTATTTGATGAGTGCCTAACAAATGAACAACACATTTGTTTATTGATAATGTGCTCCCATTACTGTGTGCAGTGCACTGTTCCAATACTATACAGGTGAGGGCCAGCCTTATCCTGGCATTGGTAGTCTTCCAGGGGTGTGCCAGCTTTTTGTTGTGATCAATTATCTGCATATGTACTGTCTTCACATTTTCATGCAGCATGTTGAGTGATGTGTGCATTGTGTATGTGACATTTTGTAATGAATGGGGATTTGTTGCATGCACATTTGCTGTATGTCATTGAGGGGGACATGTGGTGTGGGAAATGTTGTTGGTTTTCAGTGTGTGTGTATTGTGTGTTTGATTTGCATGCAGTGTGCAGGTGTTTGTGCATGTGTGCTGGGATACATGTTGATGGTGGTCTTGTAGTTGTTGTTTGCATGTGTTCGATGTCACTGAGTGGTGCCAATGGCTCTTCGGTTTCTTTTGGGCATGTATGTGTTAGCTGAAATATGTTTCATTTTGTTCTTTGTCTGTAGATCCTTACATCAGGGAATGATGGTTATTTCATGGAATGAAATTTGACTATCAACTGCATGCCAAGGGGACAGGTAAAATGTTATTTTATATTGATCGTTATAGAATCTTGATGTAAATTTCAGTATATACTGCACTTCATTTGTACACCCCACAATAGGGACATGTTTGTGTGCATCATACACACTTTGGGACATATGTTCATATATTGTAATTTGAGCTTGTTGAAGATTGGGTACATGTAAATAGCTGAGGCCATGTATGGCTTGCAGCTCTGACATGTTTCTGGATTTATCGATGCTTACACATTTGACCGGTAAGTTAGTTAATCAGTTCCACCACAGCAGAAGGGGACAAATAAGTGGGTATGGTGCACAGAGTTCACAGATCAGGCTCTGGCATGATTAACCTCCTTTCTTTCTGACCGGCCATCCCAGGTGGAACTCAAAGCATTTCCATCTTCTCTCACTCTTTCAACCGGTGGCATTCCCCGGGGATCTAACCTATGCCCCTGGTTCTTCAACGTGTACATTGCCACTTTCACCTCTAACTTCCAGTGTTAGATGGATGACACACAACTTTCTTTCAGGCTACCTTCAGCAGCCTCCTCTTCCTCACTCATATCTGACTGTCTGTCTACGATTCAGTCATGGTGTGCTGCAAACAACCTCTGCCTTAAGACCAGCAGGACTGATATCCTTTGCATTGGGACCCCTGCTACAGCTTTACCACTTTCACTCCGGACAGACTCCCTTTTCCATGCAGCCACACCCACCTGCAAGGCTAAAAAACCTCAAGGTCATCTTCGACTCCACTCTCTCCTTCTCATGTCACATTTCAGACAACTCTAAAAAGTATAACTATCAGCTACACCTCCTCAGAGGTACTCTACCTTTTCTCACTTTCCGCCAGTGGGTCACTGTCTCCAGAGTCCTGGTTATCTCCAGGCTGGACTACTGCACCTGCCTCTTTATCAACCTATCTGCTTCTACTCTGCGCCCTCTGCAACTCATCCAGAACATAACCACAAGGCTTATCCTTGGTCTCAAGACCAGGGACCACATCGCTCTGGCACTGAAATCCCTCCACTGGCTCTCCGTGTCTGCAAGGGTCAAATGTAAGAACCCCTGCAATGTCCACAAGGCTTTCTGGCGCCTGGCACCTACCTATCTGCACTGATGCCTACCTAAATACTGTCCCTCCCAAGCACTCCTCTCATGCACCCCCAACCTTCTTCGAGTGAGCCAGTTCTCCAAGCAGAGATTTGGAGGGAGATCTTTATCCTCAGCATGGGCCTTCCTCTGGAATAGCCTCCCTGCTGCCCTCTGTCTGGAGCCTGATCTCCTTAAGTTCCAGAAACCTTCCTCTTCTACTCTTCCTTCTCTCTCCCTGTTCCCTGCTAACCTATCCCTATTCTCTATCCCTCTCTCCCTCCTTTTTTTCCGTACAGCTCGCTGACTGGTTGCCTGATATACCTCAGCGTCTCACAGGTCCCTGGCACCCCCACCAGTGTTTGCGCACTTGCCTCCGGGCCCTGCACTCACCTCATCGGCACTGCACTTACCCCAGCCTCCACCAACTGGATGCACTTGGACCCCCCATAACTTATTCCCACCCTCCACCTACCACTCCCCAGTAAACATCTGTATACTTGCTCAATCTGATTGCACCATGCCTGTAGATTGTCTGTCTATTCCACCCTGTCCTCACTCCCTGCATGGTGGCACATTCATGCACTTGGTAAAACTGTAGAATCATTGTCAGACGTATTCACTGTTACCTCCACTGTTAATTACATAATATGGACTTACTCTGCCTATACAGACTATTATCGTTTGAGAATTTCAAGGGCTCTGAACGAGTGTTCTTTTTCCCCTTGTTCCATCCTTCCTTGAGTGCTTTGAAACACTTGCCTTGTGTATATGCCGTTTATGAATACACTTTACCATACCATAACATACCATACCATAGTCTATTTATGGTTTTGCATTTCATATTGGATGGTTTTGGTGAAACAGGTGATTTAATTGATTGCTTGGCATGGTGGTAGTTGCATACTCCCTCTTCAAAGTGTTTCTTTTGGAAACACAAGATGAAAGCCCTTTTAGATCCAAGGGATGCACACAATTTAGTACTTCCAAGAGCACTCTCTGAGGGTGGTGTTGAGGGCACAGTGGATTGGCCCATTGTCATCATTGAATGGCACCTGGGATGTAACGGGGTTGTGTGCACTCCACACAGGAGGGATTTTAGGTGAAATATGATTGCACAAGCTGGGTATATGCAGCCTCTCCACGTGCCCTTTGCCCAATCATAGGCAAGCAGCGGACCTGTGGGTGTGGATGGGGTGCCACCACCATGTCCACTGGAACGCCACGCTGTGTTGCAACATTGTGCAGGACACATGCTGCCACAAAGATCCTGCAGACGGCTAGTGGTGCATTCTCTTGCTGACTCCAACTGTGTGCTCTAGACTTCTTCAATCTTGGTACACTTGAATGTCTAGAATTATAGCCGAGAATAGTCAATACTAACTTTTACTTTACTTTTACTTTATTTAATTTATATAGCGCAGCCAGGGTACCCAAACGCTTAAGGGCGCTTACAAAACCAAACAACATAGATACAAGCACGAAAACAAAGACCAAAAATAATACATTCAGTGTGCCAAATACAGAATTAATTCAGGAGATTACAACAGACTCAGGGGGTGTAAAGGTCCGTAGCTTTGTTGGTGGGTAAGGAGAACAAAGAGGTATACCCTAAACGTTC